>NC_089753.1:20546417-20588917 GCF_040412425.1 Macrobrachium rosenbergii
TATTTGTGTGATTTAGTTTCATTTTTGTAATAAAATTTAGAAAATGTACTTGTGTTTGTGTAGCCACCATTTGTTTGTGCTGGTTCAGAGTTTGTCTCTCTTGCCCGATGTTCTGGGCCTGATACACAATCTGAAAGAGCCTCGTCGAGAAAATTCTCGACAATGTTGTTACGTTAAACTTTTTAATAATAATAGAAATTTTATAATAATAATAGCCAAGAATATGCGCGAGGCTAAAAAATGTGAAACAAGATTCATCCTTTCACTATTAGAAATTGAGAACGAGAAATACTTTTAACTCAAAACATCTTGATAAGAATCTACTAGAAATATTTAAAAATTACAATTGCATGCTAACAATTCAAATAAAAAAAAAAGAGCCATTGGTCTAGTACAAATAAATAATTCCACTCAGACAAACTTCAAGCCTCGGTGTAGGAGTCTCCAGTGGGGGAGAAATTAAAACATGATTTCAGTACCACTGAATCTTTTATTTCTACTTTCTAAAGAAAGTTGACAATTCTACTGGAAGTGAACAGACGTTCCTCAAGAAATATGTCGTTACGTAATGTGTGAACATTACAGTTTTTCAATCGAATACGTGCGTTGCCAGATTAGATACCAGGTAACAGGTTAACTGCCGTGGGAAACGTCTAAGATCATGAAATATATTTTTTGTAGTTTTAGAAAGTTTGACTAAGATTACAGGATTTCAATCAGCTGTGGACAAAAAAAACCTAGTGAAGTCATTCAGTTCAAGCCATGCCAGCTTTCTGCTCTTTCGTATTATTTGCTTTGATGTCTACAAACAAAGCAGGCGCTAAGAACAAAGAAAACGGAAATTTTGGGAATAACTATCAAAATTATACGGACTCGGTGGGGTGACGGGACTGAATATCGAAAATAAATAATATCAAGAAATTTTGCTATACAAGTTAAGGTTGTTAAGGCCTGAATACTGTCTGAATAAACACGCTTGACTAAAGTATTTAGTCAATGCCATTTAACTTACTTTATAACCATTCATTCATTCAGTTTTGTAAATGTTGGCCTACTTGGACCGCAAACGGGTGCCGGAGAATGCCACAAAATTTTGGTTTTAACATGGATAACCCGAGTTTTCCCGCTAGTGTGGACAGTACCTTTGTTTCATTAAAGCCGGCTACTCGAAACAACGATGAATGACGTCACGCCAAGAGATTCCATAAGCCGCGTCGTGTGACAACTGACGTAGAACAGCTTGAGGTTTAGTGTCCAAAACTGGTTGCAAGAGAGGGTTGAGGGCTACATCCATCAACTGTCGTTTTCAAATAGTGATTATACCGTGGGCTAAGTGACTGTTAACGTTACACAAAATGCTTTTCAACTTTATGACTCGAGTTCTCTTTTTCTTTGGTCCACTGCAACGAGTGACTGACTACGCCGATGATTCACACAAACAAAATTTACAACCTGCACATCACACGTCTGAAAAGCTTTGTACTAAATTCTTTTTTACATGACGGCTACTTTGTACGTTTAAACAACGTCAGAACAAAGCCTAGCTTATTAAAATGTTGAAATTATTTTAGTTCTTGTTTGACATAAGAGATTTATCAATGCTACACTGGAGAAACTGAAAAGACAGTTCAATAGTTTGCTTCCAAAAAAAAAAAAAAAGCACACAAGAAAAATCTATATTAGAGAAAACTACACAGCACAAGGAAGAATAAATAATTATAATCAATAATTACATGAGAAAATTAACTTAAAAAAAACAATCGAATTCATAAAATCATAACATCCACATTACAATGAACTCATCTAAAAGCTACACGTAAGATAAAAATTTTTAAAAAATCACAAATAAAAATGACTAAAATTACGATAGTTATTGCATGGCGTCATCTAAGAGATTCAGGAGCCACTGGCCGAGGAGGCTGGAGGAAGAGGAGGAGGTCTTTTTGGAGTCGTCCAAAGGGCAAGGGGGCTTTGAAGGTTGGCACTCCCTATAGCCTGGCGCTAAGGGCAGGCGACTGATGCCGCAGAGGGACCCGTCTACCGCCTCCTCTTCCCTTCCAGAGCCGCTGACTCGGGCGCAGGTTACCACCACCTCCTCAAGACCTGGAGATGGAGAAGGACACGTCATGACGCTGATAGTACTACTACTACTACTACTACTACTACTTTGACTCCATCAGACGTAAGTACTTACGGTGTGCATGCACTTAATAGTCTAACTTGCCTATCTTCCTAGTTCCTCCACCTTTATTCCCCGACACTACAGAGAGCCCTCTCTGGCCGTATTTCTTCAGAGACTTCGGTCCTGAGCACTTTCTCCTCCTAAATCGTTTATTTTAATTTGACCAAAGATCGTTTTGATACACGAACACGCTTATGGGCTTCTTGCGAAAGACCCAAGATCATTCCCACGTGGGGGAAAAACCAACTGGGCCTACTTCCTAACCAGTGCATGAGGAGCCTGGCAGTAAATCAACTTTGGTTGGTCATAATCAAGGATTTAGAGAGGAGAAGGGCACAGGGCTAGTTCCAAAATACTTCCTAAGTCATCTGTGTGTGTATGTGTGTGTGTGTGTGTGTGGATTCCAAACCCTTTCCTCACCTCGACCGCAAGTGACAGAGCAGGGGGAGATGGTCACCCTCCACCTGAGGTCGTCCTGGACCATCCTGACCTCCTCGTCGAAGGTCGAGCCGTTCCGAGGGGACGGATTCAGTGGCTTGACCTTGAAGGTGTTGGGTCGGAGGGTGACCGTGAAGTTCCTCGTGACGTCATTGGAGAAGAGAGGGTTCCGGAGGTCGATTGAGGACAGCGTTGGGGAGGCGCCGTTGCTGGTGGACAACACTGGGGAGGGAATACACAAATAAATGAACAAGACACAAAAAGAATGGAATGAAATATATAAAACTTAGGCCAAAGACCAAGCGCTGGGACCTAAAAGGTCACTCAATCCTGAAAGGGAAATTGAGAGTACAAATGTTTGAAAGGTATATCAAGAGAAAAACCCGCAGTTGCACTTTGAATCAATTGTTAGGTGAGGGTTGAGGACCAAATGGAAGAAAGAGAATATAAACGGAAGCACAGTAAAAGGAATGAAATGGGATGCAGCTAGGTGCCGAAGGGACGTTGCAAAAAATCTTGAGTAATGCCCACAGTGCGCCGCATGAGATGCAATGACGGCACTACCCCCTTACGGAGAGACACGCAAAAAAAAAAAGAATGAACTAAGTAAATAAATAAACAGATAGATAGATAGAACAATCAGACTGAAGAAATGAATCTGAAACAATCAAATGAATCAAATATAACAATATGAAAATGAAAAAAATAGAAATACAAAGATCGACAGGCAGGTAGATAAGTGCATTGAATGAGTAGGCCTGTGTAAATAAATATGTAAATGACAATCAAATAAATAACAGCGAATAGAAAAATAAACGGCGACAGAGCATTTCTAGAATTTTATATTTGCTGTCATGAAACCTTAAATCTGCAATAGTATAATATTAAATACAAAGTAGTTATTATTCTGAATCCCTCTGTTGCTTACAGTACTGACTTCTAGGCAAACTGCAGTCGATTCTAGCCTGAAAGTTATCAGTTTTTCTTTTTATACCAAATTGATTTCAAACACAGCCTTTAGAAAGCTTTTCAAGGATATTCTGAAAAAGATCATCCATAGATATACTCAAAAGGGAATTAAAAGCAAAGAAATGAATGTCAAAGGAATTGCGGAATTGATTTATCCTTTATATACGAACCAAAGATGAAATAGTGTTAAAAAGAATGGCTGAATTAAAAAATACTCACAATAGCCCGAGTCTAGAAATGGAGAAACAAACCCACAGTTCCGTCTGGGTACAAATATATTTAAAACTAAATCTATACAGATAGCTTTGGGAAATCTGTCTCTAATGACTGAATTGTCTTGGATTTTTAGCAAGAATTAACCTCCAAAGAAGAAAATAATGATAAAGGAATCACTTTATACTTCTAGCAAGGACTAAACAACAAAGTCGAAGGAACTATGGAAGTGCCTTACCCTCTTGGCAAAGGATTAAACAGAAAAGTAGTCAAATAAAGTCCAAGAAGAATTACTTGTCTTGTTGAGATCATTGACGATGGAGAGGAGGAGCTGATCGCTGATGGAGCTGGAGATCGGATGGGAGGCTGAGGTAACATCTCTTCTTCTCCTCTTTCTCCTCTTCCTCCTCTTCCGAGTCCAGGGTTCTGGAGGCGGCCTCACCTCGAGGGGGAAGTTCCTCTCTATCGGCTGCAGCGTCAGGGAGCGGGCGCGCTCGTACTCCGTGTAGATGGTGTTCCTCAGGGGAGTGCCCTCCTCGGAAAAGTCCTGGGGATGGGACGGAGTATTCTAAGAGATATTTTACGAGACGAAAGATACGTTTATTTACTCATTCATTCATTTTATTTATTCATTTATTAGTTTCAGCCCTCGGGTTTATTGTTTGGACCTCCTTCTGCCATCCTTCAAGAGGGCCACTTGATAATTCCCGACCTAAATTGCCTTCAGTACCTTCCTACTAATATTAAATTCTGATGCAAGGCTACAGTATTTTCCTTAGTATTATAAAATTTTTTCCTATTACTCTAATATAAAGTGCCTGGTACTACTACTGCTGTTACTACTACTACTACTACTACTACTACTACTACTACTACTACCACCATGAATCCATAATATCAGTAGCAACATACAGAATCTATTTCCAAAAGCAAGAATATTTTAACACTTGCCATGCACTATATAACCAGACAATGTCTCGTCCAGTTAAGTTAAGTATACCTTAGTTTAACCAGACCACTGAGCTGGTTAACAGCTCTCCTAGAGAGGGCTGGCACGAAGTATTAGAATTTTACGTGGCTAAGAACCAATTGGTTACCTAGCAACGGGACCTACAGCTTATTGTGGAATCCGAGCCACATTATACCGAGAAATGAATTTCTATCACCAGAAATAAATTCCTCTAATTCCTCATTGGCCGGCCGGAGACTCGAACGCGGGCCCAGCGGAGTGCTAGCCGAGACCTCGACCGACTCGCCCAACGAGGAACTGTCTCGTCCAGTGACGACTTCGGAACGTAGTAGCATATTCTACTAATACTAATTTCTAATGTTACTTTGACTCCTTCTTTATTGACATATAAAAGAAGAATTTTAAAAAAAAGTGTAAACATAGCAACGCTTATCAAGCACTTTTCATTCAGGCGACAAGACGCATAATCTTTCCGCGTGGTGTCCGAAGACAATGAAGGCCTATAATGTTTATTGAAACGCAAGTTTGACTATCTAAAAAATAAAGACGAGAAAAGTATCCAGGTAACCAGGCAACTTACCAGGCACTTTCCGTTGAGACAATACGCAGAGCGCGTGCCGTCGCCCCTGGCACAATCGGTCCCGAAGGGGAACCAGCCGTCCCTTCCGTTGACGCGGTAAAAGCGGTAGTTGAGCGTGGCGTCCTGGCAGGCCACGGTACAGGCTCGGTCCGGGTCATCTGGGGTCAGGGGAAAAAATAGGTCATAGAAGAAAACATGAGGGTAGTTCATGCTAATACTGTTATTTCATGAGCAGTGTTCAGGTCAAGAGTATTGTCGCATTACTGGGGTTCATGTCAAGAATATTGTCTCATTACTGGGGTTCATGTCAAGAATATTGTCTCATTACTGGGGTTCATGTCAAGAATATTGTCTCATTACTGGGGTTCATGTCAAGAATATTGTCTCATTACTGGGGTTCATGTCAAGAGTATTGTCTCATTACTGGGGTTCATGTCAAGAATATTGTCTCATTACTGGGGTTCATGTCAAGAGTATTGTCTCATTACTGGGGTTCATGTCAAGAGTATTGTTTCGTGAGTGGGGTTCATGTCAAGAGTATTGTCTCATTACTGGGGTTCATGTCAAGAGTATTGTTTCGTGAGTGGGGTTCATGCCGAGAATATTGTCTCGTGGATAGGGTTCATGTCAAGATTACTGTCTAATTACTGGGGTTCATGTCAGAAGTATTGTCTAATAACAGGGGTTCATGTCGAGAATATTGTCTCATTACTGAGGTTCATGTCAAATCTACTATCTAACAACTGTGGTTCATGTCAAGAATACTGTCTAATAACTGGGGTTCATGTCCAGAATGTTGTCTCATTACTGGGGTTCATGTCAAAAATATTGTCTAATAACAGGGGTTCATGTCGAGAATAGTCTCATTACTGGGGTTCATGTCAAGAATATTGTTTCGTGCGTGGGGTTCATGCCGAGAATATTGTCTCGTGGGTAGGGTTCATGTCAAGATTACTGTCTCATTACTGGGGTTCATGTCAAGAATACTGTTTCATTACTGGGGTTCATGTCAAGAATACTGTCAGGTGTCAGAGCTAGCTTCAACATATGTTAAAACTGTGACATTCGTTACAGTGATGTACTGGTAGCACATTTGTAAAATACCTTGTTTTGTCAATTTTAATATTTCCTTTTTCACATTTAATGTAAACCAAATAGTTCAGTTAAGCATGGCTGTTGAATATGTTATTGGTATATGTTATGCTTCAATTTAGGAACAAAAATATAACTTTTAACATAGGACAATAAATGTAAAAAAAATTACAATAGAAATGAATAATAAAAATTTGTTAAAGAAAAATTTGCTTATCGCCCTACCACTCATCGCACAAGATTGAAATCTTGTCTTTTAATATATATCAAGTTGCATTCTTGATGAAATACAACCTTTAAGGGCTTCTCAAAACACCACGAAAGACAATGTGCCAGCATAATGCCACCTTCATCTAACAACTTACTGCAATTTTTTTTTTTCTGAGCTGACAGTAAATATCTGCAGCCGATATCTTTGAAGTTAACCCTGATTGGCTGAAGCTCATGCTGGTTACCACCACCAAAGGTGAGAATGTAAACATATCGGCCTATCAGAAACGAGAGAGAAATCTTCAACGATATCGTCTGAGGATATTTACGGTCAGCTCAGAATAACAGACCAGACTGACTGTTCATTTACCTTTCGTGCTGGTCAGCTGCATGCCGATTCCGGACAGCTGGTCGACGTCGTGTTTGTACTTGGCACAAATTTCAGAAGCGTATTCGAAAGGAGACTTCAGCTCTGGGCAATCCTTCTTTGCAGAGAAATATATATCAGGTTAATATTCAGTAAGTTCATTAGATTTGAGGTTTTAATTATTATTGATTTCCTCATCCAGGGGTTTCTTAACGACCATCTGATTGATGGGGAGGTAAAGACAATTTTGACCAACTTAGTCATTTTGACCAAGTTGAACTAGATACAATATATATTTTATAGGCAATGTTGTATATACAAACCAATTTTTTATGGCCAAACATATATATATATACACATATATATACATTATATATATATGTATATATATATGTTTATATATATATACATATATATATATATATATATATATATATATATATATATATATATATATATATATATATATATATATATATATATTGGTGTTTGTATGCCTATTTCTACCAACTCAATATAGTTAAGTTGGTACAGGCTTATGTATATGTGTGTGTGTGTCATATATATCGATTCTTAATTTCTTATACAGTTATGTACATATATACACACACATATACATATACATACATACATACATACATACATATATATATATATATATATATATATATATATATATATATATATATATATATATATTTATAAATATTACTGCTGTTCACCCTCGATGTATTTAGGTGTAGGAATATTAGTCAGATTGACCTCGACAGAGAACATCTCTGTCCCGCAGGTAGGCCAGGCAATTCAAAAATAACGAACATAGCAGAGACAGAGGGCTAGCTCAAAACAGAAATAAGCCAATGGTATTAGGGACGTACACCTCAGAGAGGGTTTACTCTCAATATCCTCTAGTAACGGTGGTCTTAAGCTGTCTTTCCTTAACTCTATGTATTCGGCGATGTTTTTGTCAAGGTCGGATTGCCTGGGGCGTCGTGTCAAGATGAAGCCAGTCACCTTGCGGGACCGAGACCGAGGTCAGAGAGAGACAGACAACGAACGAGTGAGAGCAGCGTGCGGGAACGGTCTTTGTTCCTTAAGCCCCGTTCTCACATTCACGATCAGCCCACGCATGTTCACGCATGAACGGAACTGGTAGACGTAAGTACTGAAAAAGTTCCGTGAATGCGTATTTAAGATCGTGGACATGCGGGCGGAGTCGGGAGGTCGATACGCACCATCCCAGCATGCGTGGGGAGCCACGACGCTTCGATATGTTCAAAGATACGTGTCTGCTCACGTCATCCGTCATTTTGCGTGGTTGCACAACCGCGTGGTGCATCTGTAGCGTGGTCTGCACGCTGCGGGACAATAGCGTGGTCCCACGCTGCTTTCCCGTTCCCGCCAAAAACCGCGTGGGTCCCCACGAGATTCGGGAGTCAGGACCTGACGATCCGGGTGTATAAAACAGCTACTGCGGCGCGGATGCGGCTTCAGTTTTTTTATATCTATTTTGTGTATGTGTCAATGTAAACAAATGTATATATTTTGTATTATTGTATGTCTCCATGTAAATATTTCAGCATTAGTATAAGCAATAAACATAATTTAAAAATAACTTTTATTCAATGAACTAAAAACCATCAAAGTAACAAAATGAAGTAATAATAATCACACAATTAAGACATATGCAAACAGCTATATAGTTGAAAATTAACTTATATAAACAGATATCTATTTTTTTGTATTGTTGTATGTTTCCATCTATATATCAGCACTAGTATAAACAATAAACATACAATAGAAAAGTAACTTCTATTCAATGAACTACAAACCATGGAAGTAACAAAATGAAGTAAGAATAACAACAAAAATAAGGAGTAAGTGAAGGTATATTATATTAAAATAAAAAATAAAAAAACTGTACTTTCATATTATTAAGTTGTTCTTCACTACTGCTTGGTAATGGCCTATATAAAGGTATAAACCATTTCAAAATATTCAAAGTTATAACCTTTGAGTAATGCACTTAGCCACATTGCAATGCATGTATTTGCTTCTGCGTTAAAAATGTCAGTGTATGATCCAGTACTAAAAAAAACATACAAACAAATATATAGTTGAAAATTAACTTATATAACAAATGTTTATTTTTGGTATTGTATGTTTCAGTGTATATATCATTATTGGTATAAACAATAAACATGTAATTGAAAAATAACTTTTATTCAATGAACTAAAAACCATTATACTAATAAAATGAAGTAAGAATAATAGCACAAATAAGACATATGTAAAACAAATAAATGGATAAATACAAAGGAAAAGTAAACTGTATGGATATTAAAAATTTTGGAAGTCGACATACAAAGAGAAATTATTATAACAAATATAAATGTATGTTAACAGTAGTTCTCCTTATTTTCAATTACAATGTAGGCCCTAACAGCTTCCACCAATACCATGCAGTGCACATACTCCACGACGGCCTCCATTACATTTCTTTGTTGTCTGTGTGCTGGTGTTATAAGGGCAACGATGTCCTCAATGTTCTCCATGTTGATTCAGCAGCAGGGGAATACTTCTTGCTACAGGGAGGCACTGAATGGCACTGCAAACACATGTGCACAGCACGGCGTATACCCGCCCGATAGTGCGGGGATGTTGTGAGGGTGTCATGAGGTCGTAACGCACAACGTTTATTCCGTGGGTGTTACTTGCTCTGCCACGCATTACATGTGGGGTGTGGCCTATTGTCGTGGCAGTTCACGTAAGCATCCCGTCTATCTTCGCGTGAGCGCGTAGCCTTAACATGCGTTACTCGCACTTACGTTATGGCGTCGTTATGTTGACTTCACGGACATCGGCCTTGAGCCATCCAAATCGATCGCACGACAAACCCTACAGTATAGCCACGTTTATGCGTGAACATGCGTGGCTGATACGTGAATGTGTGAACGGGGCTTTACTCGACTTTTGCTCCTATGTCTATATTAATTAGTGAATTGGGAAGACCGCGAGTATCAAGACTCCTGAGGGTCCGTTGTAATGGCAAACGACTCGACGTTCAAGGTAAGTCCGATTCTTGTTCAAGCTTCGTCGATTGACTATTAACTTTTTCTGTATTTCAAATTTCCTTTGTTTCATCCTTCAGCCACCACTTGCGGTATAATTGTTCACGAAGTCTAGATTAAGCCAAATTATTATATTGTTAGCTTCATCCCTTTATTCCAGTAAAAAATACTAGGATATAGGCTAAGCAAATCGTTTTAAGTCTGTATTCCTTCTCTGTGTCTCGGTCACTGTTTGGAGGAACTGTTGCGTTGTATTTTTATACCATCTTAACGAGTAGAGATTCTTTGTCCGCGTCCGGTGACGTTTATTATAAAGTCTTTATTCCTTGAATATTCTTTGTTAAGGTTAATTACCCTTAACTGGCGACCTTTGGCTAATTAACGACTGTCTTTGAGGTTAATTCGTGGCTTCAAGTGACAGGTTACGTGCATTCTTGGCTTGCAGGGCCGTGAAAAATTACGTAAATTGAACAATGAATGATCAGCCAAAACACTGCAACGTAACAATATATATACAATGTCCAGGTGTGTATTTAAACAGCAAATATCTATTTTTGACCAGTTCAAAATCAACACAGAGGGGGTAGCCTCCCAACCCCCCAGTCGGACCATCCCTTTCCTCATCATACCGGCTTCGTTAGTTCCCTTCTCTCTGAGTACTTCTTTATCAGTATTTACTCATTCATATGGAATGCTATTCGAAATACGACAGAGGCAAGCTTTTATTTTGGTAGTAATGTTTTGTAACTTCTGATTAATACTGAAACCACTTATCTGTCTTACTGGAAGATATAAATTTTACATAAATCAACTCCGACATTGGAGTAGGAAGTTTATATGATGTATACTGTAACTAAAATTCACTCCATACTACTGTTTATAATAAATCTAATGTTCCGAACATCAACACTTCTGTAAATACAATGCGAATGTTATTTAGATATATTTTTTTATAATTATGGATGCACTGACTAGAAAAATCTTACAAACCTGAAAAATAACCGATAAGGAAATTCATTAGCAAAAAATCCCATGAAACTTTGAAGTAAGCAGGAATTACATTTAAAAAAAAAGTAGAGGCGCTTTAAATACAATATTTTTTTTAATGAAATTCTAATGGAGAAATAGCCGCTTAGTTTCTTAAAGTCTGAAGCGAGATTTAGTTTTCCTAAACTGTAAAAAAAAAAAAGATATAGTTTGCTTCAAGTGTGATGGAGAGAAGCTGTTTTGTGTTTTACAAATACAGAGTTCAAATTATTTTCTTCAAATAAATGATAAATATGAACAAAGAGAAACAAATCATTTTCTCAAACCGTCACGGAGAGACGGATACCCTAAAAGACACAAATCATTTTCTTAAAGCGTAAAGGGAGACAGACGCCCCAGGCATGAAATGCTTCCCGAAACTCTAAGGGAGACGAGAACAAGTTCCCGGCTGTTACGATCATTACTCACGGGGTCCTGCGGGTTGCACACTCGGATGTTCTTGTTGATCCCGGAGCAGCCTCGGCCGCGGCACTCCCTGCTCACCAGTTGTATCCCGAGAGCAGATGTGAGACAGCTGTTGGGGGACAGGTGTGTTTCAGGTATGAATGCAAATGGTGGTGTGTCGAGCCAGAGGGATAATATAAGTGTTACGAAGTCAATGCCGTATCTTGTTTGAAATTTAAAAGTTTTAATAATTCGTTATTTATTTACTTTTACTCACGTTTTTCTTGTTACCTGTGAATGCTACGAGTTAATACAAGCTGGAACAATTAAATTGCTAATGGTAAAGGGTTGCAATGAGACCTTACAACCAATAAAGTGAGAGAGTGAAAACGTATATTTCAAAACGACTGCATTACGGAAAAAAATATGAACTCCGAAAAAATTATAACGTTCTTCCGCACAGGTGCAAAAGCTGTTAGAATGACGTCATGCGCTATTCATTTCCCGAGATAGCTCACTAAAAATGTTCCAGAAGTGAAAAGAGAAAAATAAATATCAGCATTGTGAAGCCATACAGTTACCTTGCTCGTTCGTCATTTACTCTTCAGTTTTATTATTTTCTGCTTATCCTCCTAACGCTTATTACACACACACACACTCTCTCTCTCTCTCTCTCTCTCTCCTTATTACACTTAAAAATTTCTTGAGCGAACTATTTTAATAATACTTACACAGAGAGTTTCTTATCTCCTTGTTTTGAGGCTTGTAAATATAAAAAGAAAAACTATTGGTTATGAAAAGGTAAATGCAATAATTCACTGACAGACACAGAGAGCTTATTATTATTATTATTATTATTATTATTATTATTATTATTATTATTATTATTATTATTATTATTATTATTAAGAAAAACAATAACATTAAATAATGTTCTATCATTCACCCGACAGTGAGAAATTCACAATGAAAACTGAACAGGCTCTTGAAAGCTCTTATTAAGTGTTCTGATATATCTGACAGGGCAAAATTATTGAGCAGTTCAATATAATCATAATAATAAACTATACACATAATCAAATGGAAAAAAAGATTAAGAGGCTTACAACAGTAATGTGGAAAATAGGCAACTGGAAATAAAAGTAAAATTTATCAAACAAAAGAACGTGATCCAACAATGAACATTCCATGACAAAGGCATTGTTTGAAGATGGCAAAACTCAAACAATGTAATCTAATACTGACTAGTCGTAGACAAAGGCTTCTGGCAAAGCTCTGAGTAATTTTTTTTATCGGATTTCAGTAAAGAAGTCCCCCGGTACCTACCACACTAACTTTAACCAGCCCAACCTGATCTTAATTAACATGTTCTAAGTTCAAGCGAAGATGCAATGCATTACTACTCTAATACAATTCAACTTGCATTTTAATATTTTACTTACAATCTTTATTCATATATTAATTTGATATCTGGTTTTTAATAACTTATCTCCTCTTTCTGTATTTCCTATTGCCTTCTGTTACTTCCTACGAATGAACACCATATTATTTCGAAGCTTGAATTTCAAGTCAGTGGCTCCTGTGGTGGCCTTGTTCCATGTGAATAGGGTTCATCTTCTGAATAATCATTTTTAATTTAACACTAACTCGACGGGGCTTCGCCCCTATGGCCACCCGTTATTGGCCCCTTGGCAAGACATTCGACAAGGATTTTAAACAAAGAAACTTATAAAATTTGACCTGATAACCTTGTTCTATCATTCGATTTCTGTAGTTTGTGCCAAATGAAACCGAGAATCTTTTACTGCAAACAGATTCCTTTGTTTTCTGTCAAAGTACTCAGACGCAATCAGTTACTATAATCACTTCCTTTGTTTCCTTCAAATGGGCTGAGAGGATCTTTCACTACGCTGCAATATCTTTACAATGAGGCAGAGGGTAACTATTATATTTTAATGTAATCCAATTTCTTTATTCTATATCAAATGAGATGCCATAATCTGTTTTATCACCATCCAATTCCTTTATTTTTTATCACCTGCGAAGTGATTTCCTTTACGTCCCGTCACTTCCTTAATTTCGAGACAGATATGACCCGTAGATTCCACTGACCCAACCGCAACCCCTCAATCCGTGTCAGTCGAGGTCCATGACCTCTCATCCAGCCCCTCGTACCGTGTCACAACACGGGTTCGTCCCGTTCGTACTCTCTCTCTCTCTCTCTCTCTCTCTCTCTCTCTCTCTCTCTCTCTCTCTCTCTCACCTGAATCGGCAGGTCGAAGCCGTCCTCCAGGGCCCCCATTCGGAGTCGCCGAAGAAGGAGGAGGATGCGGACGAGGACAATGAGGACGATGATGACGACGATGAGGAGGAGGAGGAGGAAGCCCCCGGCCTTAAAGGGGTGAGCGAGGACGGACCCAGGGGTCGGTGGGGGTCGGGGGCGCCCATGTCGGGCCTGCATGTAACTGGGTCAGCTCCGTAGAGTGTGTTGGGTCCACACCGGAACTCCTTGCGTAGGTAGGGACAAAGAGGGCTCAGTTAGACAGGGTTCGTTTTTCCGGGATTTAGAATTGAAAGTGGGAATAAGTTAAAGTGGATAGAATAAGGCAGTGATTGCTTTTTCTCTAGGCTCATCCCCCTCCCCTCCCAGTTTAAATAGTTTGATGATGGAAATATATATATCAATCAATTTGCTTTCTTGGAATGGAAATAATTTGAAGAGGGGAATCGGGTTATCAGTTTTAAAATTCAGGTTCAAAGGATTAATAGAACCTTATACAAACAAACACAACTGATTAAAAAACAACATACAAAGAAAATGAAACGGATAAAGAGAGTAAAACAATAAAAAAAAACTACTATCACGGCTATCTCCATCCAATTAGTAATATATACAAATAAAAATAATAGCCACGATTAAAAAGAAATTTCCTCCCCGTCATACAGACTCCACCTAATAAATCAGGAATCAGGTCCACCTCCGCCTCTGGAGGACAGACGAAAAAAACTGCTCAAGAACACTGACAACTGCATATACCCTCGTCATACATTATCATTCCCCACCGCCCCACTACTGAGGCGAGTACGAGCAGCCGAGAGAGGGGGTGGCCGTCAGGCAGTGGCACCTCTGGCACTCACCGTGCACACGCCGGCTACGCAGTAAGCCGGCAGACTCGTCGGGGACTGGCACACCGTCCCGTCAGGGAAGCTGTGACTGACGCTCTGCACGCCGCCGCCTCTCGTCTGGCACTCCACCTCGCACTGCCTTATTCCTGCGGGAGACGATGCAGTTACAAGGAGGGAGTTGGGGAGTGGTGGGTTTGAGGGTGTTGCAGAGGATGCAGGAGGATTGAGTGAAGATTAAGGAGTTGCGGATGAGTTAGGAGGATTTAGTGAAGATTAAGGAGCTGCGGATGAGTTAGGAGGATTTAGTGAAGATTTCGGAGTTGCGGATGAGTTAGGAGGATTTAGTGAAGATTAAGGAGCTGCGGATGAGTTAGGAGGATTGAGTGAAGATTAAGGAGTTGCGGATGAGTTAGGAGGTTTTAGTGAAGATTACGGAGTTGCGGATGAGTTAGGAGGATTTAGTGAAGATTAGGGAGTTGCGGATGAGTTAGGAGGATTTAGTGCAGATTAAGAAGTTGCGGATGAGTTAGGAGGATTTAGTGAAGATTAAGGAGTTGCGAATGAGTTAGGAGGATTTAGTGAAGATTAAGGAGTTGCAGAGGATTCAGGAGGATTTACTGAAGATTAAGGAGTTGCGGATGAGTCAGGAGGAGTCACAGAAGTTAAGGCGCTACAGATGATTCAGAAGGAGTTTGGGAAGATCAGGGAATTGCAAATAAGTCAGGAGGAACTGGAGAGGAATATGGAGTTGAGGATGATTCAGGAGGAATTGCAGATGAGTCAGAAGGATTTGGTGAAGATTAGGAAATTGCAGATGAGTCAGGAGGAGTCACAGAAGTCAAGGCGTTGCAGATGATTCAGAAGGATTTTGGAAAGATTAGGGAATTACAAATAAGTCAGGAGGAACTGAGGAGAAATATTTAGTTGCAGATGATTCAGGAGGAATTGCAGATGAGTCACGAGGAGTCACAGACTTTAGGCGTTACAGATTATTCAGAAGGAGTTGCAGAAGATAAATGAATTGCAGGTGAGTCAGGAGGAGTTACGGTAGATTAAGGAGTTGCAGATGATTTGTGGGGAGTTGGGGAAGATTAAGAAGTCTCAGATGAGTCAGAAGGAGTTTGGGAACACCACGGAATTGCAAATAAGTCAGGGGGAACTGGGGAAGATTAAGGAGTTGTAGATGATTAAGTAGTTGGATTAGGCTAAGGAGCTGGGGGAATGCTGAGTGGTTGGAGAAGACTGGCGAGTTAGAGAAGGCTGAGTACGTCAGCAAGATTGAAAAGTTAAAGAAGGTTGAGTATGTCAGGAAGACTGAGATGTTAGAGCAGGTTGAAAGATCGAGAAATTTGAGAGGGTTGCATACAGGGAAAAGGTTAAGAAGATGAAGACGACTGGGAAACTGGAGAAGATCGATGAATTAAAGAAGGTTGAGAAGTTGGAGAAAACTGAGAAGATTGAGACGCTGGAAACGATTGGAAGTAAGAGAACATCATCAGCAATTGGGTAAGTTGCGAAGACAGAAGATGATCTGGGAGTTACGAGCGTTTAGGGGTTCGAAAAGACTTAGGAGTTACGGATGTCTGAGGGGACAGGGACGATTAAAGAGTCGAGCAAAACTAACCACTCACATAAGAGTGAGAAACTGAAGCTTCAGAATTCCTTAGAATGTCAAGAGAATTTTTGTTAAACAATTTAGCACATCCCCTCTGGAAATAATAAACAGATAATATCTGCGATACAATTTTGTCTAACAGACCTTCCTCGGATATCTTGGCGGCAAGCCCCATGAGAAGGGGCGAATTCCTGGCGCGCTGGGTGCACACCCCGTCGGCGTAATCCTGCAGGGTGAGGCGCTGACCCGTGATGCACTGCTGGACTGGAGAACAGACTCGGTAGCGATACTCGCCGCGACAACCGCTAAAGGTAAATAAACAAATAAATAAATACAAATAAAGAAATATAAATAAATAATTAATAAATAAATATGGATAAATATATAAATAAATAAATAGATAAATAAAAAAAATAAGTAGATAAATAAATAGATAAGTGAATAGACAGATCAATAAATAAATAAATAAATATACATATATAAATAAATAAACAAAGAAATAAATAGATAAGTAAATAAATAAATAAATTAATATAAATAAATAAATGAATATAGATAAATATATAAATAATATAAATAAAAAAATAAATAGATAAATAAATAAATAAATACATGAATACATTAATAAATAAATAAACAAACAAGTAAATAATTAAATTACATAAATAAATAAGTAACTGATCATTTTACAACTGGTTATTTTATAAATAGAGACATGAACCATCGGAAGCAGAAATAATACGAATCCCGAGCAAACTGATGAACAAAATTGGTAAATAAATAAATAAAGAAACAAATTAATATATAAAAAACCAGGAAATCCTTATATAAACAAGGAAATAGATAAATAAGTACAAATACATAAATAAATGATTATATAAATATACATTAACCGATAAATATAAAAAAGTAAACTGATAAATATCCAAGTAAATTTTTAAATAAACAAATGTATAATTAAAAATAGACAGACACATAAACAAACCAATAACTCAATTAACAAAACAAAAATTAATTAATCAAACGACTAATTCATCGCCCGCTCCCCCTCGAAGTCGAAGGAGGAAAGGTGTCGAGAAGGCCCTTCCTCACCTGCAGCGCCTCTCGGAGAGGGAGAGCCCCGTGCTTCCGGAGGAGAGGATCCCGTCCACGCCGTAGAGGCACTCGGACCGACACTCCGACCACGTCCCCCACTCCCCGCCCACGCCGCCGTGGCCTCCTCCTCCGTCGTATCCCGAGGAGGTGCTCAGGGACGTGGTCGGGAACGC
Organism: Macrobrachium rosenbergii; assembly: GCF_040412425.1. Lineage (NCBI taxonomy): Eukaryota > Metazoa > Arthropoda > Malacostraca > Decapoda > Palaemonidae > Macrobrachium > Macrobrachium rosenbergii. The sequence continues at coordinate 20,563,950 of NC_089753.1, forward strand.
CGACGAGGAAGACGACTGGAAGATGGACGGGGCGGCAGAGTCCTCCTGACACTGGCCGCGTCGGCACCACTGTTTTTTTATTTTTTTTTTTTATGAAACGAAAAAAATGGACGATGAAATAACTTTTTTTAAAAAGAAAATGGACAATGGCTTATTTAAGAAAGAGGAAATTAGATTATATTTTTATTTGAAGAAAAGGAAATATGGACGATGAAATAGTTTTATCCCAATAATACCTCTCGTAAATAAATAAAGCAAAGGAATTAAAACAGATCGTGTCTATCTTTCTCTCGTGTAAAAATGCTCTCTCTCTCTCTCTCTCTCTCTCTCTCTCCCCTCATACCTTCCCATGGCCAAGATGCGTTCCTACGGTCTATGCAGTTTCCCATGAATATCTCGTGTAAAAATATAAAGCAAACCAATGAAATTAGATCATCTCTATCGTTCTCTCCTGTAAAAATAATCTCTCTCTCTCTCTCTCTCTCTCTCTCTCTCTCTCTCTCTCTCTCTCTCTTCATACTTTCCCATGGCCAAGAAACGTTCCTATGGTGTATGCAGTTTCCCATTAATATCTCGTGTAAAAAAATACAGCAAAGCAATAAAATTATCTTCTCTCTCTCTCTCTCTCTCTCTCTCTCTCTCTCCTTACCTTCCCATGGCCACAGGACGTCCCCTCCAGCGCCGGGTGCGAGGTCCAGGTGTAGTGATTGCGTCTACAATGAAGGTCTTGGCAGATGTCTTCCAGTCGCTGGGAGTCAGCGTGGTGGCTCCCCACCCCGTGCTTCAGCATGCCTGTTGCGAGGGAAAATCGACGCTATTACAAGAGGAAATAAGATTCGTGAGCTAGAATCATTTGCGAGGGGAAAATAGAGCCTGGTATAAAGGTACATAGACACTCATTTCTGCGTTTGTTCAGAAATCAAATCTGACAACAGGAAACTGTTCTAAATTTTTTCTTCTTTTTAAAATTTTCTTCCTGTAGGAACGGAATGGAATGTAATATCATTCAGGCATGATGGGAAATTGACAGCAAAATTGTTTGAAAGGTATAACAGGAGGAAACCTCACACTTGCACCATGAATCAATTGTTAGGAGGGAGAGGAAAGTAAGATGGAAGAAAGAGAATATTAATGGAGGTACAGAGAGAGGAATGAGAGGGGTTGCAGCTAGAGGCCGAAGGCACGCTGCAAAGAACCCTAAGTAATGCCTACAGTGCCCCGAGTGAGGTGCACGGGCGGTACTACTCCCCTACTGAGAATTTTCGAACTATACTTCAACAATAAACTCCTGTATCCAATTATTGCCTTTCCATGACTCGGCTAAATCCTGCCAATCAACTTGAAACTTTCTTGCAAATACTAAAAGTAATCATTGGTTGTCTTGGAGAACCATCACGTCTAACTGGATTGTAAAATATTTCTATATTAAAAATAATGGCTAGTTTATGAAGTGCAATGGGCATCTATATATTCATGAGTATTACACATATTCTATGGGTAATTGACATCACGTTTAACTTTCATAAAATCCTGAACAAGAAAATGTAATGCAACATAGTGTATCTGATACATTACTAGTGCTATGTACTTACCTGTAGAATAATTTAAATACAGAAATCAGTTTTGAATGGAGATATACACTAGTATTATAAACCTCTAACATGAATGAACATCATTTAGCAACACTTATTCCTCACAGGTTCATTGATATACCAAGAAATTCATATTTATGCTTTAAAATATGCAATGAAACCACATGAAAAATCGTCAATACTATCGCAATCTTAAGGTCTTAATTTAATTTCGTCCTCAGCACTCAACTATAAATAAGTTTTGCTGTAGCAAATAAAACATGAAATTAGATCCAAAAAGAGCTTTTTGGAAGTCTCACATTGCTGGTCAGCGGAGAAACGTTGCCCTGGGAGGGAGTTGGCTTCGTGATTCAGCCCTTCTTCGTGGGGGCGAGAGGAATCCCTGAGGCACTCCGACTGGCGGGAGCTGCGCATGCGTCGTCCAAAGACATCGGGGAAGGTTAGAAGGATTCAAGAATATAGCGCGGTTTTGTTCTTCTATGACGTAATATTTATTTTTCATTTACAATTAGAAAGTTAATATATGTTTGTCGTTATCGTTCGGTAATAAAGACTTAAATATATGTGCTTGCTTGCGTATTTGTATTAGTAATAACCTTACCTGAGGAAATCTTCCAGGTACCTCCTGGAACAGGGAGACCAGGTGATCTTACCAGACCCCAGCGTGGGAGACATCAGGTATCGACTGGCGTCACAATTGTTGCCTGCCTGGTACCCGTCATGCCTCATCCCCAAACTGAAATTGCAACAAAGTGATTCTAGTGACGCTCCTATGGCTCCACCGAGTACTGCTAATCATGGTGTGTGAGATAGTTATGCCGGTCAATAACCTAGATGTTGTGACGCCAGGTTTAGTTAATCATAGATAAATAAACATTTCCCCAATTACTCTTCTCTTCCCCGACATTGCATTAAGCCTAAGTTCAAGCCATGCTCTTGCCTTGTTAGATTTTCAAAGCACATAGGCTCACTGTCCGTTAAGGATGTTTTGTGGGGGCTGGTTGGGATTAGAGAAGGGGCTGGAGTTTGGCCATTAGGTTTAAGCAGAGTCAACAGACGCCATCTGACTCGTTCCCCTAGGTCTTACAGTGGGTGAAAAGGGGCTTGGGTGTTAACTGTAAGTATGTACGTTCGGACTCTAGGACATTGTGTGACGGGCTACAACCTGTCCCTTGCCTCAGAAACTCATTATCTTTTGTAGAATTGCCTAATGATATGAAGTAAATGAAGCTTTATAGACATTGTCGTTATTTTCTTCAGTGTCTGCTTTTGGTGACTATGCTTTTATAGAGACTGCGAAACCGTTTATTTGAGTTGGAGTTATAAAAAATATCAGATTTCAATTGAATTTATAAAATGTAACGTGAATTTTACACGCCACCATGTTACTCAAGTTCAAGTATGTTTTAAAAGAAAGAAAACTAGGGATTTCATGAGTATGAGAGAGAGAGAGAGAGAGAGAGAGAGAGAGAGAGAGAGAGAGAGAGAGAGAGAGAGAGAGAGAAAGCGTTGGCAGACAAACGTAGCGGCCTTTAAATATATCTATACGGAGAGAGACAGACAGACAGAGCGTTCGCAAACAAATGTAGCTGCCTTTAAATAAATCTATACAGAGAGAGAGAGAGAGAGAGAGAGAGAGAGAGAAAGGAAGGTGAAGAACAACATACCGTTATAATCACAGAGAAAAATGCGCCGACGGGTGATGACTTGTAAACATACCCAACAACAAATAAAAAAAAATCTTATTGTGACATGGATTGCCCTAGGAAATGGTCTGCAAAGCAGGGGAAATAATAATGGAGAGAGAGAGAGAGAGAGAGAGAGAGAGAGAGAGAGAGAGAGAGAATGTAATTTATATGGAAAACTACAAAATCACAAAACGGTACATATCTGAAATCAGTTAGCATTGTTTGTCAGATGAATTCTCTCTCTCTCTCTCTCTCTCTAGCGGTATTTCATCTAAGTGCCTGAAGGTCTTTTAACCTTGCATCGAGAAAACCTCGTCCTATAATAAGAACGTTTCTTTAGTACCATACAAGATTATCGGTTTTTTAAACAGAACTCCTTTAGACAGTGTTTAGAAATTCCAAAAATGCAAAGAATTTGTATCATTTCTTTTGTCCGAAAGCTTATTTATCTCTTGGTGTTGATATATATATATATATATATATATATATATATATATATATATATATATATATATATATATATATATATATATTATTTTGTGTGTGTGTGTACAGTATATGTATGTGTATGTATATATAATGTATATTTGTATATTATTTTATCTATATGTGTAAAAAATTTCTTTTTATTTTTTCTGTTGAGGATAAATTGCTGTAGGACATAATTTTCATCAGGTGATATTTGGAATAAGGTTGGACTGCGCCTAAGCATTCCTTGGTGGTTGCTATGCTTTGGGTTAGTTTTATAGTTGAGTTAGTTTTTATATTCTAGTAGAGCTAAAGTTATAAGGCACTGAAATATATATAACCTATATGATAGCTTTCTCTTTTATTTATTTTTATTGACGGTTAACATCCGCTACTGATATCACTGAAACTAATAGCGACTGGTGGAAGCTAAAGTGTCTTCCAGCCTATTGGTTACAATGACATCAGATGCGGACATTTACTGTCGACTGAAAAAAAAGTCAATAGTTAACGTGACCATAATACAAATAAATATTAAATATGAACATACAACATTGCTGCAGTTCCTAAGATAACTTTTTGCATCAACTATCGCAAGCAAATAACTAATCGTTACCTCCTCCTTTGCTTGACTGCTTTCACGATTGTGCAAACAGACTTACTTGTGTCCGATTTCGTGTGCAACGACGTAAACAGACTCGAAGTGGCGGCCCTCGTTCACCGTGCACGAACTCGAACGCGTGCACATGCCAGAAACAGGTGCCAGACCTGATGTACAATGAAAAAGTTCCAGAACAATGATGTTCTATGTACTGAAGTGAATATGCCATATAAGATTTGGGTAGTGTGCAGAGTAGGGAGACAGAGATATTCAAGAGTTACTGGGTGCGGGGGGAAGGGGGGCGGTTTCCCGCTCCCTCACACCCCCTCCCGGCCAGGTCAGGACACGCATTCTAGGAAAGTTAAGGATTTCTCTCGGCCTACCCTATCTCCCTACTCTCCTAAGATATTCAGCAACATATAATTAATATACATTCATTTGTAGCATAATATTACAAACACAGTCTAAAACAGATTCAGTCTGACCCAACTTGACCTAACAAGTGGGTACCACCAGAGCCCAGACTTACCCACGACCTGAGAGTTCACTTTGCCCCTGGAGGTAACAGTGTAGACGTCCAAACCCGTGAGGATGACGGCGTGATCCCAGTGAAGAGGATCCGAGTCGCTGGAGGGGTTCTCCTGCCGCTGCCACGTGCAGAAGTTGGTCAGGAAGTTGTCGATGTCGTAGGGGCGCCTCAGGTCCGGCGGGTCGCTGTACAGGATCTCGAGGCGTTTCAGGACGAACTTCACCTTGTGGCCCAGGGAGTCGTCGTTGTAGAGCAGTTGGACCTTCGGGTGGAACAGAATACAGAACATAACATGGAATTTGGGCCAAAGGCTAAGCGCTGGGACCCATGATGTCATTCAGCACCGAAACGGAAATTGAGAGTGAAAAGGTTAGAAAGGCATAACAGGAGGAAAACCTCGCAGTTCCACCATGAATCAATTGTTAGGAGAGGGTGGAAAGTAAGATGGAGGAAAGGGAATATGAACGGAGGTACAGTCGAAGAAATGAAAGGAGTCGCAGCTAGGGGCCGAAAGGACGCTGCAAAGAACCTTAAGTAATGCCTTCAGTGCACCACACGAGATGCACTGAAGGCATTACAGTACCCCACTACCCCCGTACGGAGGACCTTGGGGAGGAGAACCAAAGGATTTTACTGTTTAACCACCCGTCTATCCAACTTCTCCTCTAAATCCTATCTTCACTAATGGCAGAAATTATTGCAGTCTCTGCCCACTTTAATTTTTCCCGATCACACACTTGAAACTGAGAAATCACTCTTCAAAGAGTCTTGTTGAGCCAAATAGGCTTCCAGATTTTCTCCCCCGTCCATCCTATTTATATATCAACCCCCAACCCTTCTAAATGAAGAAATGCCACAGGGACTATATAAGAATAATTTTTTCAAAGACTGCCTTGGTGTCACATATTTTATACCTACTCTATGAAAACAGTCTTTACAGAATTTATAAATTTACCACCTTACATGTGAAAGCATAAACAGCTGTTTTAAACCTTATAGTATAACCCATTAAGTCATAACCGGTTTCTTTATCATTTTAACCAAAATGATTCCCAGGAAAGGCATGTCAGTATCTCTTGATTTCTGTCTATAACATTTTCTTAAAATAATTTGGCTTTTCCAGTATGGAACTTCACACTGAAACAGACAAATTCTTTCAAGAAAGTGTTACAAACATAAATCAAGAGGTACTGACACGTCTTTCCTGCAAAACCTTTTGTTAAAATGATAAACGTTTTTTTTCTATGGCGACAAAGGAGAGAAGAAGAAGAAGAAGAAGATCCGTCGACTTACAGCATTAATCATGGCCAGCACAACGTTGAGCACTTGTTCCTCCGTCTTGGTCGGGAAGTTGTCTTCCATGTGGCGGTACAGATCCTGGTCCACAAACACGGCCATTTCGATGAAGAGGTCCTCGCCCCGACTGAAAGGTCGAACAGGTCATATGTTACATTTTGTCAGTCATTTTCACGAAATGGGAAAGTATTGAGTTATTAATATTCACAGCTGGACGATGATGATGATGATGATGATTATATTATTATTATTATGATGATTATTATTATTATTATTATTATTGAAAATAATGGCTGTTTCTACGGCATTCAATTTATATAAATTGAATGCCCTAGAAACTCCCATTATTTCCAGTGCTACTGCCCTCAGAGATGATGGAATATAGCAGTATTTGGCCGAAGGCCAAGCGCTGGGACCTGTTGGGTCATTCAGCGCTGAAAGGAAAACTGAGAGTAGAAAGGTTTGAAAGGTGTAACAGGAGGAAAACCTCGCAGCTGCACTATGCATCAGTTGTCAGGAGAGGGTTGAGGAAAGTAAGATGGAAGAAAGAGAATATGAACGGAGGTACAGTAAGAGGAATGAAAGAGGTTGCAGCAGCTAAGGGCCGAAGGAAAGCTGTAAAGACCCTTAAATAATGCCTACGGTGCACCGCATGAGGTGCACTGATGGCGTTACCCCCTCTATGGGGCCAGGAAAGTAAGGCACCTGGGTGCCTAAGAATTGTACCTGCAATGAACATTTCGGACTGTCTACAGTGTGCCACGCGTCCCACAGCCAGTCGCATCTCCTTACTGAACAGATCTATACGAACTGAATACAGGATTACGAAGGTCACTGAGGCACCGTTTTGTTCCCCGCCAGGAATTGCGATGCCGGACACGCCATAGGATCTCTACTCAGGTAATCTGGCCATGAACGCCGTGTATATTTATATATATGTTTTAGCAGCCACGTTCGGTACTTCCTTGGTATGATATCACCTTGCATACCGCGTGGCCCCGTCGTCATTACATTGGCTATTTGTGCCGTGTTCATGCACCAGTAAGTTGATTAACTATATATATATATATATATATATATATATATATATATATATATATATATATACAGGTATATTTGTACAAATAAAAATATACATACATACTGTATATATATACATATGTATACACATTTATACAAAATATATATACACATACATATGTATGTATATATATATATATATATATATATATATATATATATATATAGAGAGAGAGAGAGAGAGAGAGAGAGAGAGAGAGAGAGAGAGTGGGACTCGTGCATCCGGATGAATTGTACATTCGTGCAGGATTATCTTTGTATCTGTCTCCTTCAACGATCAAGTACACTTGCGAAGGTTTTAAAAGATAACCGTCCACTCATGCATCAAATCGTTCCTACTCGCAATTTACACGCGCGCGAGCACACACACACACACACACATATGCACATACGCATAAACAGGAGTATGGGAGTGAAGCAGCTGCTATTCTTGAATTACAGACGAAAACTCAGTATCTACGATCTTTCCTTTCAACTTCCCTGCGAGCGTTTATGTATGTATATGTATATATATACTGTATATATATATATATATATATATATATATATATATATATATATATATATATATATAGATATCTATTTATATATACATACATACATATATATACACTCATCACCTTCTCCATTCTCTGTCATAAGAATTTCGTGTCGCCACAACCTGCGACTATTTCAAGCAACTTTTTACGCATCTTAAATCGTTCCAGTGGAAGCCGAGAGAGAAATGAGAAAGAAGCCTGTTTCCTAACCCAGCTTCGTTGAGGCGTTTCTCATTATTCAAGGCGAGAGTTCAAGACAACAACCGCCTTCATGACGCAGATATGCGCATGCGCATGCACCTTTTGCATTTGGCGCCTAAATGGCGCAGCGGGGAGTTAAGGTGAATCTTGCTGATGTACAGTCGCTTCGTCAGTGTTTTAGCTCCACCCTTTCTCTCTTCTTCTCTTTATTTCCTTTTTTATTGCTTTTTCGGGCATTGAGTTACACATCACATCGGCCTCTTCTTTCAGTAAGGCTGATGTTTCCTAAATGAGGCATTTGAAAACTCATGAAAATATTTCGCTGCTGGATCTTTGGAAAAATCTAAATATGTCTCTAGGCTGAATGTTTGAAAAAGTCAGCTACAGTCTTCATAAAAGTTTAAGATATTTCGCAGCCAGTTCGAAAAAAAATAAGTTATTTTCCATCTGAGTCTTAGGAAAGGTCATGAAGATACTTTTCCGCTGAATCATTAAAATAAGGCTCAGGTATTCTCCAGATAGGTCATTAAAGTTAAATTTTCCAAACTGAGTAGTTCATGAAACTCGCCGAGATGAATCTTTGTTGAATCACTAAAAAATCAGAGATACTTCCGACATGAATCATTAAAATGTCCTGAAGATATTTTACTGATTGGAATTTTAAATAGTCGACGATATTCCCCAGCTGACTATTTTAAAAAAGTATATGATATTCCTAAGCCGCGTCCACCGTGCAACAGTGAAAAGAGCCAAAGATATATCCCAGCTGAAGTATGAGAAAAGTTATAAATAAGCCGGATTTCCCAGCTGAGATATAGAAACGACAGACATTTCCCAGTTGAAGCATTAAATTAAAATATATTTCCCAGCTAACATAGGAAAAAAAACTCGAAGGTACTTTGCAGCTGAGGGACTAAAAAATGCCATAAAGAAATTTCCTGCCTCAAGTTACTACAAAAAGTCAAAAGATATTTTACATTTGAATCATTAAAAAGGTTATAAAGGTATTTTGCAACTGAGTCTTTATCTTTAAGAAAGTTTGCAACTCTCTTAAAAATATATTTTGCAAATGAGTCTTTAAAAATAAGATATTTTGCAACTGAGTCTATAAACAGATAATATTTTGCAACTGAGTCTTTAAAAATAAGATATTTTGCAACTGAGTCTTTAAAAATAAGATATTTTGCAACTGAGTCTTTAAAAATATATTTTGCAACTGAGTCTTCAAAAATAAGATATTTTGCAACTGGGCCTTTAAAAATACATTTTGCAACTGAGTTTTTAAAAATATATTTTGCAACTGAGTCTTTAAAAATAAGTATTTTGCAACTGAGTCTTTAAAAATACATCTTGCAAGTGAGTCTTTAAAAATATATTTTGCAACTGAGTCTTTAAAAATACATTTTGCAACTAAGTCTTTAAAATATATTTTGCAACGGAGTCTTTAAAAAGGCCACAAAGATATTTCCCTGCCTACTCATCAAAAACAGAAAAAGATATTTTGCAGCAGTCTTTGACAAACTAAGGACAGGGTCATTAAAAGAAACGAAAGGATATTCCCCCGGCTGATCCCTCCTGAAGTGATTACCTTTGCCTGAAGTTGTGGCCACCATCACCTCCTGCGCCTCCTCCTCCCCCTTCTCCTCCTCCTCTTCTTCCTCCTCCCCCTCCTCCTCCTCCTCTCCCATCAAGGTCATGGTCTGGCCATTCCGTGCGCAGCCGAGCATCAAGGACGTGCTCGTAGCTGTCGAAGTAGGGCCTTCTGCCCTCCCTGGAACTCAGGGCCTCCCTCACCCCGTCCCCCTCCGTCAGGAAGGACCGTCGTTTGCGGGATTCTGACGGAGAGAAAGGGGCCCGTTATTAGCAAAGATACAAGACTATTGGATAAGGTCCTGTTTTCCAGTGAGATTGACAGAATAAGCGTCAGATGCCTGAGAGCAGAATGGGATTCTCGTGAAAAAGGAGCAAGAGCAGTTAATATTTCCCAGATTATTTAATATAACTGTCCCTTTCAATACTTGACTTAATTTTTCATGGTTTCCCTTATTTCCAAATATAATATTTACAAAAGCAAGCTAAGCGGGATGGCATTTGTTAGTGAATGAAAGGAGATAATTGCAAAACAGTGTCAAATATTCGTTTTTCTGTGATCATTATAGAGAAAACGTATCCTTCCCCGTTCTTAACTTGTTATAAAAAGGACAATGAATGTTGAGAGAGTTTTTCATTCTAGCAAACAACTCTATATTAACCGGACACGATACAAGAATGCACAAAAAAAAAAAGAAAGGCTCCTCACTGTGTTCGACCGTGACACCGCTGTTGTCGTGTCTCCGGTAGATGATGTGCGAAGATTTTTCGAATATTTCTTCTTCTTCTTCTCCTCCTGTCCTAAGAGATCTACGGCGCCTCCTCCGTTCTTGGATGTTGCCAGGGATCGGCTCAATCACGAACTCCGCCGTCGGGCTGGTGACGACACCTCGCTGAGGGGGGAGGCAAAGATCGTTGCATAAATAATGCTCTTCCACTACAGAGTTGTCACATACCTTTTGCATAACCTCCAGAAATCTGTTGTGGCAAGACAGGCCGGAGCGTGAATGGGAAAGATAATTGGTGAGATACTGTCGCGAGCTTTCTTGCGTCTAAAGTAGAAGCGTCTTCAATGTGTTAACATGATTTCTTCAAGTGGTGTTGTGGTGAGACAGCCGATGCGTGAATCAATGGAGTGTCTTCACTGTGCCTCTGACTCACTTAGAAAAAATTGGGACCTCAATATGTTTGATGTGCGTTACATTCCTTTAATTCCCTGTGTACAAAGAATTCGTAAAACCCACTGGAGAGTTTTATTGTGCGGTGTACTTGATGTTCACTCAGGTATAAACATTATGGCCTAAAGTACACAGCATTAAGTAGTGCGCTCTTGAGAAACGTCAGCACAAGTAGGAGAGCTAAATGAATCTTTTCAAACCCTTACTGATTATACCTTTCAACATAATCTCAATGCCGCCATTAGTAACAAATAAAACCTGAAGTAACAAATATAATGGAAAATCTAACCAGACAAAACTCAAGGCATTGAAGAAAGTAATGACATGAAAAAACAAGTGTAAACAGAAAGAGATTGTCATTGAAGGAGACGAGCGAAACAATAATGCAACAATTTATAGTATTTGTAAAAGGGGGAAAATGAATGGCATTTAAGGTCCAGAGCAGCACAAATAAAGATAAGTTAAGAATCTATTTAAATGAAACGCATAAACTGTAAGGTTAATAAAATAATACAAAACAGTTTAAAAAGGGTACTGCCGTAACAGAACAAGTAAAAACACAAACATGAACTGCAAAAAAAACAAATGTTTATAAACAATCTTACAGCTAAAATAAAGCAAAAAGTAATGACTAAAAATAAAAGCAAATGTAACAAACAACAGAAAATGCTAATTTCCTCAAAGCTGTCCACTCCTTGAGATGCAACACTGATTTTAGGCTAAGGCTGTAAGCCCGATGCCCTTTTTCACTCTGACTGTGACCCACCACAATCGACTAACCACCACTATGTACATAAGTCACTTCTTAGCTCAGGTAAACCTATAGAACTTTCAAGACATCGGCCTAGTGTTTGTTCCTTCGTGGGACTGATCCTGGGTTATATAAAGAAGAAGAAGAAGAAGAAGAAGAAGAAGAAGAAGAAGAAGAAGAAGAAGAAAAAGAAGAAGTAGGAGGAGGAGGAGGAATGGAATTTAACATTTAAGCCAAAGGCCTAGCGCTGGGACCTATGAGGTCATGCAGCGCTGAAAGGGAAATTGACGAGGAAACCACTCGGTTGCTCTATGAAGCAATTGTTAGGAGAGGCTGGAAAGTAAGATGGAAGAAGAATAATATGAATGGAGGTACAGTAAAAGGAATGAAAGGATGAGGAGTGAGTGAGTGTCCAGAGAGGTTCAGGACCATATGTATAAAGAAGAAGAAGAAGAAGAAGAAAAAGGAGGAGGAGGAGGAGGAGGAGAAGCAGAAGAAGAAGGCTCTCTCACCACGGGTCCGCAGAGCTCCACAGCGATGGAGGTGTCAGGGTTCCGCTGCGTGTCGTCCACGCCTTGGTAGTAACATGACAGCTGGTTTTTGTCAACTGTTTTTATCTCGGTGCCCTCTCTTCTTCTTCCCAGAAACACGAAGTTGGAAGCCGTCAAGTCTTCGTTGGGAGACAGTCTGGAAATTTGGAGATTTTGTGACTTTTCTGCCTTTTTTCGCAGTGGGCGACCGGTGAGAATAATAAGGTGCAGCTGAGTAGTCATGGATTTCCTTGCTGTGCAACCACTTAATATGTTAATATATTCAGTAATCCTTACGTATTTATGATTTTTATGGCATATTAATTATTTTATAGTAGTGAAAACACATAAAATGTTATCATGTTAAAATGTCGAGCAATTACCTTTTTTTGATGGCCACTTACGGTACTCAAATTTTTGTGAATATTTTGGAAAATTTACTTTGGTGATGGAAGCACTCAGAATATGAACACGCTTAAATTCTGAACAATCACAATTTCAACAGTTGTTAAACCACTCACACTTTTTTAACACGTTAGTAAGTAAGAGCTCACCTAAAATTAAATAACTTTCCGAGAGCCTGAAACTGCAGGCGGGGCATTTCGGCGATACTTCGAGTTTCCCTGCTGTTCCTGCTGCTACTGCGGTTGCCATGGTAACGGTCGCCCCAGGATACCCGAGGCTCGAAGACATCGTATTCTGGAACTGCAACGAGAGATGAAGAAGAAGAATATACAATTTAGGCCGAAGACCAAGCCCTGGGACCTATGAGGTCATTTACCGCTGGGAGGAAAATAGAGAGTAAGAGGTTTTAAAGGTGTAACATGAGAAAAACCTCCCAGATGCACTATGAATCAGTTGTCAGAAGAGGGTGGAAAGTAAGATGGGAGAAAGAATATGAATGGAAGTACAGTAAAAGGACTGAAAGGGGTTGCAGCTAGGGGCCGAAGGGACGCTGCAAAGAACCTTTAAGTAAAGACTGCAGTGCACCACGTGAGAAGCACTGACAGCAACGAGAGATGAATAAACGAGAGACAGCGACAAGAAGTACACGAAAACGTCAAAGTGCAAAACAGGAAGCCCAAAGTGATTCGTCTCATTTGGAGGAAAGTCTGTCCTTGGGACGGTAAGAATGAAATGGAGATCAGCGGAAAAACAAAACAAAAGACTGTCCTAACAAATTGGTTTTAAAAAAAAATCCGGCCTTGAGGAGACGCCATGGTGATAACAATGGTAAACGAAACCTCGCCCCAGTAGGAATGGCTTTGTTTTGACACCTCGGACAGAATCTATCGAAATAAATTGACATCATCATTAAGGGTGAAATCTAAAGGTATTTCTCTTTCCGTGTGTGTGAGGTTGGGGGCGGGGGAACAAAATCTCTCTCTCTCTCTCTCTCTCTCTCTCTCTCTCTCTCTCTCTGGACAAAGTCCTTCTTGTGATTTAAAGTTTTCTCTCTCTCTCTCTCTCTCTCTCTCTCTCTCTCTCTCTCTCTCTCTCTCTTGACATTCCTCTAAAAGTCCTTGTATGCTCTCTCCTATGGCGACCATGCAATTGACGCGTGGTGCAGTTAACGAGACACATTTCAATAAACCAGAAGGTCATGATGATGTACGAGGACTCTGCCACAATTCCTCCTCCCCCTCCCATCAGTGCCATAATCCGGAGACATGACAACACCGACCGGCCATTCCTAAGAGTTCAATTATCCTTGCAATTTCCCCTGACCTTCTCAAGAACAGCGCAGCGATGGCTGTGAACATTTTCCGGTGGCTGAGAAATTGAAGAGAATTCTTGCTTCACTACACGAGGGATGCTTTATGCTTGACAGGAGTGGAAAGGAGAACAAATTAGGATTTCAGTCCGTTCCCAAGGCCGTTGCATCGTAAATCAGCGCAAGATGTTTGGGATGACATGACAGTATGAGACACGAACGTTGCCGGTAGAAGCAACTTTGATTGACTGATGAGGGAGATTGTCACACAAGCTGGTTTTCAGGAATTTGCTGATGTCCTGCAGGAGCTTTTATTTATTTTTGTCGCCAAGAACCCAATGAATGACTTCATCGAGCATCATTGCTCCTGGTGTACACTTAAACTGGTTGCCTCGACGGGATCGAATGGCTAGTGCTATCCCTCTTCCAAATCAGAGACTTTCACAGTTAGAACTTTAGTGTGCACCTATAGACAAGATCTATGAAGAACAGTAGTTGCTACGGGGTATCCAGTGCACCTTCAGTTAAAACCAGCTCTTTATACATCGGCTACAGAAACCTAGACAGTGAAAGAGTGGTACACCTGTAGCTTAAGTTTAGCTAGACCTACAGTACAGTGTCCTTTTCCGCCCGCCTGACGGGTTGACAACATTGCGCTGTCACCAAATTCAGAAGAAGAATGCTGAATGTGGGATGGTTAAGCAGATTTCCTTACAAATGCAAGGAATGAAGGGGCGAGCAACCTAATACACTTTTCAAGCCCAGGCCCGAGGAAAGTAGAAAAAAGGAAAATACGAACCTCGTAGACAGAAGCTAAGCGAGACAGCAGTTCAGGGGTTTCAACCCAAACCCCAACCCCACAAAACTCTTTCATCTACTCCACCCCACACCCCGAGGGTATACCCACCACAGTCCCCAAGTCATGAGAACCGTGGGCAATCGGAATGAAATACTATCCTACTGACCTTGAAATTTTTGGTGATCGCCCCCAACTTGCCACGCCATTTAACACTAAAAAGTTACTGTCATTTCGGTTACTGTCGTTTATTTCCTTTGACTAATGACGAGCACAGTTATCAGGCGGTACATCTCAATTTCCCTCAATTGTAGTACAAGTAGCTGGGCCAAATTTCCTGTCGCAAATAGCTACAAATTATGGGACCATTGCGCCTCGTGTGTGAAGCACTGCTCTTGTTATGGAATCGCTTCCAGTCCGAGTTTATGCGTTTACTTACAGGTCGCTTATGTAATGTGCGACGCCTAAGATGTAAAATATTCATACATTTTTACAGCAGCTTTTAATACTCTTTGAACGCTAGCCTTGATGAGTTAAATGCTGGTTATTCACGTTGCTTATTTTATAAGAAGTTGAAGGGTAAAGAAACCTCAGTTATATAAAAGTACATTATCGGTTCGTACTCGAAGACTCTTGCACTTGTTAGAAAGTATTTCTCTGGACTGAAATGAATTATGAAAAGTTCGGAAGCACCTGAATGCCAATAGATAATACATATCTGAATATCACTGGGTTTCTTTACCCAAGGATGCTGAAACACGGCCAGGAGTTTTTCCCAATATACCAATGATTTTCTCTTTGCTGAATGCTGGTGAACGGCGTAGCTTTATTACATATGTTAATAAAGATGAAGAAGAAAAGGTACAGAATGAAAGTGGGATCCCTTTCATACATTCAGATTCCTTCCCCAGAAGATGTGGTGAGGTTAACTTTATTAAGAGGAAAGGAGAAAGTTACTTGATAAGATCGCATGTTTAGAAATGTTAGCTAGAATGCAACAGAATATTAAATAATCAAATGCCTGTTAAACAACAAGAACAAAAACGAAGTGAGAAATAAATGACACAATTTTTCTTGTTGCAATATGTCATAATCTCAAAGGGCAGCTTTCAAGGCCTTAGTAAGCTCTCTAAAATCCTCTGTAATAATTTCCATATATTTTGAAAGAAAATGTTGAATTAATTTCACAAGTAGTTTATTTATAATAATAATGATAAGAAAAACTAGAGATTGTCAATCTAAGTGTAATAACTATCTAGGTACTTAAAGCTAATATTAATATAAAATAAAATCTCTCTCCAAAATGCGTACAAGCAAATAAACAAAGGACAGGAAAGACGTAATCAATATGAATTACGTCTCAAGAGCGACAGAGAACAAGTGAGAGAGAGAGAGAGAGAGAGAGAGAGAGAGAGAGAGAGAGAGAGAGAGAGAGAGAAATGTCTCAGCCTTTATGAAGTGCTGTTTCTAATTCAGGACAGAGGAGAGTGAAGCTGCATTTTCTTTAAACATTTTCTTTGAAGAGAGAGAGAAAGAGAGAGAGCGAGAAAGAACTCACCACCCAGGCCGTCAGCATCACTCGCATAGCCGCTCCGACTGGAGAAGAAGAGCCGTTCCTCCGCTGGGGTCAGGACCTTCTCTCCTACGACCTAAAAGGAAGAAGACACAAGTAAACAAATGACTGAGGATGGAATTAAGGAATAGATTAGTAACATCTCAAACTTCTCGGGGTTCTTGTTGCAGCAAAAAGGGCAATGTTCAAGAATTAAAATAAACAGTCTGATGAGGTATTAAAGTAAAGCTACAGACGATTAAACCTGTAAACAACGAGTGGATTCAGTGTCAGTTTGAATAAATGTCATAACAGTAAATAGTTCTGCACCTACACGAACAGCGTAGTGTGTCCGCCGTGACTGTGTTTGCGGAAAGAGGAACCAGGAACCAAGTGTGAATTAAATGCTAAAATGCAGATCGTTCCGAACACACACAGATACGTACTTAAGTATGCAATCTCAGTCTGTTTAATTTCCAAACCTTATTCAGCCTGACCATCGTCTAAATTTGCTTTTTTTTTTTCAAGTCTTTCACCTAATTTTAATTCGAGAGAACCTGCAGTAGATATATTACTGTTCCTAAATATTTGAAAGATTCAGCTTCCATTAATCATTTGCCATGTAATTTTATTTCTTTTCCTTAACTCTACTGTTTACCTCATATTTATCCAGTCTTATCTTTTGAGATGTATCTAAATCTTGTGAGGTTTTGTTAACTGAGACAGCATTACACACACACACACACACACACACACACACACACACACACATATATATATATATATATATATATATATATATACATATTCATATGAATCTTTACTCTGAACAATTCCTTATTTTAAGTAATGATTATTTGATGGTGCATCTAATCGTAAATATATATATATATATATATATATATATATATATATATATATATATATATATATATATATATATATATATATATATATATATAGTATATATAGATATATATTATATATATACATATATATAATTATATTATATATATACATATATATATACATACATATTCATATGAATCTTTACTCTGAACAATTTTTACTTTAAGTGATGATTATTTGATGTTGCATCTAATCGTGATATATATATATACATATATAATTATATATATATATATATTATATACATATAATTTATATACATATATCATATATAAATATATAGTAAATTACGACATAACTGCATAACGTCTTACGCATAAATTGCCTAACCGTAAGGCAACCCTTCCGCAAAACCCACCCATTCCGGAGAGAACAGGGCAGCACTATGGCTGCCTGTCAGGGCTCATTAACGGCGGAGGAAGGAGGCAATCGGCGGGCCCTTCCGAAGCAAAACCGCGCAGCAGCGCCCAAGAAGACCGTTCGGCGAGGAGTCACTTCCTTGATACGCCCAAGATACGCGAACGGGACCAACGTCCGATTGCGTGCCGTCAGTCAGTCACGGATCTCTCCACGCAACGATGATAATGGCGCCCAGCCTACACGTAGTCTCTGCTGTTGCAAGAAGCAGAAGAAGAAGAAGAAGAAGAAGAACTCTGGCCGATTTCTCAGGGAACCGAACACCGCCAAGTACAGTCTTTGGTTGTCAGAAGTTTGAATGGCATTGTCATTCGGAATTAAAGGTCTCCTTCGCGAATGGTTTTGAGATCAATGGTTGAGAGGAGGAACTACTCGGACACTTCGGTAGCTCAAGAGCTTAACTCTTGCCCGTTCCCCATGACATACGAACCCTGAGACCTGTTGCAAGTTTGAGCAATGATTGTTTTTTTGGAGTTACAAGCTGATATTAAACGATATTAAATATGTGAAGACAGCGAGCTAGTCTTTCATATTTGTCCATCTATGTACATAGAATACGCACACGCTCACACACTTATATACACAGAATACACACACACGCACACACTCATATATGCATAATGTAATAAAAAATACATATATATTTGTATGACTGTTTATATATATATATATGTTTATATATATATATATATATATATATATATATATATATATATACATGCATAACATAATGTAAAAGTACATACAGAGTATATTTTATGCATGACTATATATATATATATATATATATATATATATATATATATATAAGTAATGTATATATAATTACATGAGTGTCTATATAGGCATGTATGGTTGTATGGTTATGTATATCCCCATAACCACACACACACACACACACACACACACGCACGCACAACACACACCCCACACACACAACAAAAAGAAACATCACATCACAGCAACCCAAAAAGTGTCAATGCAAGCCACCCCAATGACACTCTTCGGAGAACGCGTATCACTACAAAAACACGATGAAGAAAACTCGAAAATCAAATGGCAAGACAAGCGTAATGGCGAGTGTACATATAATGGCTGCGGCCGCATTATGACCGAGTTTTTCATTACAACGGAATGACGCCCGCCGGAGGGATTATGTGTAATGTAATGTAATGTAATGTAATGTAATGTAATGTAATGTATAGCCTTGGGGAGCGGAGATAACAGCAGCCTTCTCAAGTCTTGTGTTTTGAATTCGCTGAACAAAGGCGAGTGTGCATGTACGTTCCGTCTGGTTTTTGCATTTTTCGTCTTCGCCACTTTGGTGTCACAAAGAGCGAGGTTAATGATGATGATGGTGGTGGTGATGTTGCATGAAGTCGTCCCGTTAATAGTTATTATAATCATCACATTATTATTATTATTATTATTATTATTATTATTATTGTATTATTATTATTATTACGCCTATTTGGTCTGTTACATTTCCAAAATGATAGTGACACACAATACACACAATAATAATAATATAATAATAATACACACACAATAATAATATTAATAATAATAATAATAATAATAATATTATAATATTATTATTATATCCATGTAGTAACATTCATGCCACACTGATGCTTATTAAAATTATTATTATTATTAATATTATTATTATTATCAATGCCACACTGAAAAAAAAACTAAAAACATGGCTATCTTCAGCAACGCAAAATAACACCGCCACATGATCATTATCATAATAATAATTCTAGCTCGGATTGACTGATCAAGCAATATCTGAGGACGCACACATCCAGGGACAAACCCCGCTTGGTAATGACCTTGATATGCGAGACGTTTCTTTAACTAATGATGGAGTTTTTCCCCTTTTTTTTGTGGGTTCTGAAAGGAACTTAGGAAAATTATTTTGAGTGATGACGTCATCGTCTTACGATTGTCAGAATGTTTATAGAAAGAAAAAATAAGAAATAATTGTGGTTTATTTATGAATGCACAAGGATGTGCTGGTATAAGGCCACCTTAATTTTATATATAGAAAGAAA
Organism: Macrobrachium rosenbergii; assembly: GCF_040412425.1. Lineage (NCBI taxonomy): Eukaryota > Metazoa > Arthropoda > Malacostraca > Decapoda > Palaemonidae > Macrobrachium > Macrobrachium rosenbergii. The sequence continues at coordinate 20,583,441 of NC_089753.1, forward strand.
TATATTGAGTAAAAAGCATTATTGTGGCTTTTTTACTCATTATTTCCGGTCATAATATAGTGATGCACCATAGAAAATAAAAGAAATATATTTTCTTATAATTTTGTATACCTTGCGATTCATTTCATCTTAAAAAAAAATAAAAATTTAATTTTCACACTAAAAGAACAGACAAATTAAACCAAAATGAAGAGAAATAACGAAAATAAATTTAAAAACAAAACAATCACAACACTTCCGCAAAAACTGAACATATTAGAAATTTTCAAAACTTAAACTAAACACTGTTTAAGTACACCCATCTCCTGGATATTGAATTCAAATCGAATTGAATTTTGCTTTTTCCTTAAACCGAAATTTCTGTTAAATAGACTTCCGTTTACGATAATTTATCTTTTTTTTATTTATTTTTTTACAAGAAGGAAGAATCATTTCCTGCTGACATTCCTCTGAGGCAGAGACAAATATGAGACAAATAACGTTAAAGATTTATATAACGTTATATATATATATACGAGTATATATATATATATATATATATATATATATATATATATATATATTATATATATATATATACATACATATATATATATATATATATATATATATATATATATATATATATATGTATGCATATTTACACATTCATGTATACATATATATATATTATATATCCATATTGTATGCAGATTTACACATTCATATATATATATATATATATATATATATATATACATATACATATACACACACACACATATATATATTTTTACATATAATTATTCACATACGTATATACATATATACAGATAGATATATAAATTGGTATAGATATAGCTCAAGAATGAAGAAATATATAAATAGTTGAAAAAAATTGTCTAAAAAAAAGTCTGAGAGAAAATATTATACAGGTCAAACTGAATATCCTCTTTCCTTTACGCGTTGTTCGAAAAAAAAAAACATAAAAATTGAATAAAGGAACGCAAAAGGCGACAGACAATCCGGTAAAATAAATGATGAAATGACAGACGGAGAGATAACAGGCAGACACCTACGGAAGCAACCTGGAAATCACAAAGAATTAAGGAAACCGTAACACAAGACGGATATAATTAAGTGCAGCGAATCCACCTCTCACAATTAGAGGGCTCTCGAATGCGTGAACACTCTCTCTCTCTCTCTCTCAGTAAGGTGGCTTTATTCCCTCAGTAGTGGATCAGCGTTAGCGTTTCCTCAAAACGGAAAGCCTCTCTCTCTCCCTCTCTCTCTCTCTCCTCTTTGTCTCTCTCTCTCTGTCTCTCCAAATCTGTCTCTGTCTGTCTCTCTGTCTCTCCCTATCTGTCTCTGTCTGTCTGTCTCTCTCGCTCTGTCTGTCTCTGTCTCTCCTCAGTTAGTCTTGTCATCGCGTAATTTATTGAATTTTTCCCTATTCCAACTTCCTTTAGTCCAGTCTTTACTTGTTATCTCGTCCCTACCTCTAGTTACCCTTTTATTTCCTCTCCTCCTACGTCTTTTCCTTGATCCTCCATTAATTTCTCTGCTTCCACTCCATTACTCAAGTTTATTTCATGTACTTCCTTATACAGTAAGCTCCTTTCCTTGATTATCATCTGCGTCTTTCCTACTGGTTTCATCCTGACTCTCTTTTTCCATTCTCCCTCATCTCTCTTCTTAGATTATCATCTTTGTGTCAATTATTCCATCATCTCTCCTCTCTCTTCAGACTCTCTGTGTTAATTACTCCATTATCCCATCTGCTCTTACTTCATAACCGAGTAGTTCCTCATTGGAGGGGGAGGTATCGTTCTCAGCTAGCACTCTGCTGGTCCCGCGTTCGATTCTCCGGCCGGCCAATGAAGAATTAGAGGAATTTATTTCTGCGATAGACATTCATTTCGTTATAATGTGGCTCGGATTCCACAATAAGTGTAGGGCCTGTTGTTAGGTAACCAATCGGTTCTTTAGCCACGTAAAACAAGTCTTAACTCTTCGGGCCAGCTCCTCTAGAGAGCTGCTAATCAGCCCTCAGTGGTCTGCCATTAAACTGGTATTTGATAGCCAATTGTACTTTCTTTCACTTAACTGGTCTCCCTCCTCCTCTTCATGGCTATTCTTCCATCCCCATTTATCCTCTTCTCCGTTAAGCAGACAGGGGCGTGATGCCTTAAGTAGCAGGGGAGGAAGCTGTAGGGCTTAAGAAAGATAGAAAGATAGACAGACAGATAGACAGAGGGGGGAGAGAGAGATAGAGAGAGAGAGAGAGAGCGACCACACCCAGGAAAAAGGGCATAATAATTCTGCGCTCTGTAGCGTTACCGCTTACAGAGGCGTTTTTTATGTCCCTACAGATTATTAAGATTCTACTACAGTAGGGGACTGTTGCGTTCACTGAACGCTTTTTTCTTCCTCTCTCTCTCTCTCTCGTTTACTGGACCCCTTTTTGTTTCTCTCTCGCTCTTGTTTACAGGACCCTTTTCGCTCTCTCTCTCTCTCTCTAATTTACTGGATCACATTTTTTCTTTTCTTCTTCTTTTCCTTCTTCTTCTCTCTCTCTTGCATTTACTGACCTGATTAGGTTGTCTTCTCTTCTTTTCTCTCTCTCATTTTATATCCGAATCTCAGCCTCGTAATCAAAGACGCGGAGAGGAAGGAACTTTCACCGAAAGACACCCATATCTTTCATCAGAGGATCGTCGAAGAGCCCCGGTCGGACGAGCAAGCTTTCTAAGGCTATGGGAAAATCGCCGACGTTATAGGCCACCTACTTTGGAGAGAGAGAGAGAGAGAGAGAGAGAGAGAGAGAGAGAGAGAGAGAGAGAGAGAGAGAGAGAGAGAGAGGAGCATAGCCGTCAAAATCTTTATCGCGGAACTAAACGGGAGAAACCAAGGAAGTGATTGAACGCAATATCACGGTACTCAGTGAAGCTGTAGTTTCGTGTGATTTTGCCCCTCCCTCTTTCTTCCTTTTTTTTTTGTCTTTTTCTGTTTTCGTTCGTTATGAAAGTAAAAAAAAATTATAAGATGGATGGTTAAACAGTGCTAATACTGACAACAGTATGCGGATGAATTTGAGTTACTGGGATGTAAAATCAGTGACCTGAGATATTTTACTGTGTGTTTATATATATACTTGTATATTATATATATATATATATATATATATATATATATATATATATATATATATATATATATATACATACATACATATATATATATAAATATATATATGTATATATACATATATGTACATATATATACATCACAATATATATATGTATATATATATATATATATATATATATATGTGTATATATATATAGCCTCTAAAATATATATATATATATATATATATATATATATATATATATATATATATATATATATATATATATATATATATATATATATATATATATATATATATGTATATAGATAACTTCAAAAAAGGTAATAATAAAATGCTAGTGAACATAAACGCAGCGTGGTGAACAAATAAATAATAGAGGGAATGGTTTAAAAAACTGAAAAAACAAATAATAACGTTTGGTTCTTTGTATCAAAGTGTCTCCCTTTTACCTCTTCTATGTCTCCCGGTAATTTACCTTGAAGATATGAAACATTATTATAGAGGAATTTTGACATTTTTTCTGCTCAGTTGTTTGCGATGGAGAGGAAAATGAACTTGAAGCAAGAATACACAGTTCTCATTCATACTCCATGAGCTGTACATACAGAGAGAGGGACACACACACACCATACTCACACACACGCACATACATTGTATATATGTATGTACAGTATGTATGTATATATACACGTGTTCATATATGTATATATATTATATATATATGAAAATATATGTCTATAAACAATTGTTTAGATTGAAACCATATGTGCACTTGTTTGTGTTTAGGTGGAAAAACAGGAACAGAAGGCATACAAAACATGAAAAGGTGTGGTTTAGCCTGATGTTAAGGGAGGTGGCGTTTCTTAACATCGGAGGCCCAAGGCGCTAACACCTTCATGTTTTTGTATATATACCATTGTAACTTTCACCTGTCCATATTTACTAGTGAACAGGGGCACAGAAACAAGTGCCTGAAATATATGGTTTCACAATGTCAAATAGTGTTTTATGGGCCTTTCTTATTTTCATATTACACTGTAGTATTACAGGAAAAGATATCTATATATATATATATATATATATATATATATATATATATATATATATATATATATATATATATATATATATATATATATATATATATATATATATATATATATATATATTAGTATGTGCATATGTGTCTATATATATACATGTATATATGTGGGTGTGTATATATGTATGTATGTATATTTTATATTATATTATATATATACAGTATATATATATATATATATATATATATATATATATATATATATATATATATATATATATATATATACAGTATATACATTGAGGTCTACCTGACTGAAACATAGCAAATGGAGAGAGAGAGAGAGAGAGAGAGAGAGAGAGAGAGAGAGAGAGAGAGAGAGAGAGAGAGAGAGAGAGAGAGAGAGATTTACCAACCAGAATGAAATGGAAAGCAAAAGAGAAAGTCTAGAAAAACTTAATTAAAAAAAAAAACAAAGTTACGGACTGTCGACTGCCCCCACAAAAAAAGATAGAAAAAAAATGTCGTTGCAAAATGCTACCGTGAAAAACGTGACAACAGAAAGCGCGAGAGATTCCCTAACCATCTGCCCTTTTTTATATATAAACTATAAATCTGTTATGATGTAACTGACTTTAGATGCCTGGAAATTATTTTATCTTTCCCTCTCACTGTCGGAGGAAGTCTAACAATTTCTCGACCGGGAAACTAATTTGTGTCGGAGCGTTTGATGGTTTAATTTATGCATTTTTAAAAAATACTCTGACATCATTACTTATCGTTGTAATAGGATATCACTAAAAAAAACTATTTTAATACAACTTTTTGGTCATTAAAATTTTGGTATTATAAAAAATCGTTGGATTAGGATATTATTCAAAAATTATTTACTAAATTTAGTTTGGTCACTAAAAATATAAGTACCTCTAATACTTTTTATTTTGCATGGTAGAAGATAAAAAAGATACGATTACACAGGTATTACCATTGCAATCTAATTCTGACGTCAATAATTATACAGATGAGGTTATTATTAAGTAATTACTTACTACAATTTTCTGGTCACCAAAAAATATAACTGCCTCTAAATTTCTTTTTATTTTGCATGATAAAAGATAAAAAAAAAGATACGATTACATAGGTATTATCAGTACAATCAAATTTGCAGGTCAATAATTATATTACAATAACCTTTTTCTAGAATCTCTCTCAATTTCGACCATGAATGAAAAAAATACGTAGTCTCATTTATTAATATCAGCAAAAAACCCACCTGTCCCAATCGCTGTCGTCATTACCACG
>NC_089753.1:20603917-20608917 GCF_040412425.1 Macrobrachium rosenbergii
TTGCAGATGACCATAATGTTGTGCCGAATTACATCAAGCTATACTACCTTCAAATGAAGTGACATATTCACAGTACACACACATGTCAACCCAAGACAGATGACTGCATTTATCACCACCGGAAAATGTCTTTAAAATGAACACCTTTAAATACATAAACTAGGACCTACATAATAGGCAACAGGTTTCGTAAATGCTACAGTACTCAGATCCTACACGCTCTCATACGCGTCATTTTGGGAATTAAACGCTTGAGAATCGAATAGCTAGCATAAATATTGGAACAAGTTTTTATATTAACTGCAGTTTGATTCGTCCGATAAAAAATTCGAATGAGGGAAAATCTGTTTTTGAACGTAATTTGTCATTCATTTTCTGGCCACGGGTAAAATCGTTCATTCCGTTCGAAAATCAAGTTCAAAACATATCTTTCATTCATCTACAAGTTTTCACAGATTTAATTCTAAACTAGACGCCCATATTACCTTGAACACTGAAGGAACACCAGTATTGGACTGAATACTCTTTGCACTTTCTGCAAGTTTAGTGGAGTATGACACACGAGTTTAGTTTATAAAAAAAAAAAAAAGTTCCCCCTGTGTCCTGAGAAAGTCTGGTTTGATTTAAAATGCGTAGCCCTGGTCTCTGTGGGACAGAGCAAGATACTGCTTACGTTAATATTTTTGTGACTGTAGACACTAGCGGATCCGGAAAAATTTCATGGGTGGCCCACCAATTTTCATATTATACACACAGGGTTCCTCATTGGACGGGTGGGTATCGTTCTCAGCTAGCACTCTGCAAGTCCCGCGTCCGATTCTTCGATCGGCCAATCAAGAATTAGAGGAATTTATTTCTGGTGATAGAAGTTAATTTCTCGTTATAATGTGGTTCGGATTCCACAATAAGCTGTAGGTCCAGTTGCTAGGTAACCAATTGGTTCTTAGCCATGTAAAATAAATCTTATCGTTCGGGCCAGCCCTTTCTAGGAGAGCTGTTAATCAGCTCAGCGGTCTGGTTAAACTAAGGTATACTTAACTTATACACACACACATGTTATCATGTATGTATATATATATATATATATATATATATATATATATATATATATATATATATATATACACACACACACACACAGTAGTTTATATGTTGAATCCCTCAGAAAATTTTATTTTCCTGTGGGGATTATACACTGAAGTCACGTGCATATACTGGGATTTTTAAGCATATATACATTATATATATATAGTATATATATATATATATATATATATATATATATATATATATAAATATTATATATATATATATATATATATATATATATAAATATATATATATATATATATATATATATATATATAAAATATATTTTCTTTAATCGATTATTAATTTTTTCCATTTTTTATATTTCTTATTTGTTTTATTATTATTTCAAATCTGCCCCGCCCCCTGGATCCGCTAGTGACTATAGAAGATAACATAGTGGTTCATTATTATAATTTTTTGGTTTATTAATAATTTCCTCCTATTTAGACTTCCAGGTGTTCTTTTTTTTTTTTAAATAGGGTTATAAGTAGACCGTAATAATTATACACTATAATGGCCTATAATGCTTAAAATTTCCTTTACTTTATTTGCATACTCTTTCTGGCAACAATATGTTTCCCATTATTATACTGGATAACTCTGAGTCACGAAATTCTGAAACCACGAAAACATTGTTATCCAATCAAGTTGTTATACAAGGTATATTGCCCCATTACCGTTACATCATTTATAGTATTGTATCGCTTTAGCACTTCTTCAGATCCTTCCATTTTTAAGTCTCGTGTACAGATCAGTCCTGATTATACGGTGACCCCCAAAATACATTCCTGGCTGCGACCTTGCGAAGTAACACTTATGATGTGAAGGTGATTTTAAATAATCAATCGTTCTTTAAGGCCAGCATAACCTTCGGAAACACGGAGGTTATAGGAAATAAGGGGAAATTATAGCTTTTAATACTAGATTACTAAGGCCAGAATTCCCTAGAAAACTGTATAGATATAACCAAAGAATATTGAAGCGTTAAGTGCAAATATACGTAAATCTGTATATGTGTGTGTATATTTATACGAGAGTTATTTCAAACGAAAGTGGAAATATTCTCAAATTCGCGGTCACAGAGGTGTAAATGGAGGAAAAGAGTAACTGTAAAGTACTGAGAGAAAAGATAAGAGAAATAGGCTTGAGGAATTAAAGATGTAACGACTGAACGTTGATAATTCCTGCAAAGTCATTTTTAGGAAATGTGATGTCATTTAGGAAATCTGAAAAAATGTCTTAAAAAGTTAGTTGAACATTTTAGAAGCTATGACGCAGAACTTACATAAAGTCCTGTATTGCATGAAATTTTCGACAAGAAGCAACATGACCGGAACAGGACATTAATAAGCTTTTGTTGATGGAAAGAATCAACAAGAGAGAGAGAGAGAGAGAGAGAGAGAGAGAGAGAGAGAGAGAGAGAGAAGAATACCCTAGTGTAACAGCTCTCCTAGAGAGGGCTGGTCCGAAGGATTAGACTTATTTTACGTGGCTAAGAACCAATTGGTTACCTAGCAACGGGACCTACAGCTTACTGTCGAACCCGAACCACATTATAACGAGAAATGAATTTCTATCACCAGAAATAAATTCCTCTAATTCTTCATTGGCCGGCCGGAGAATCGAACGCAGGCCCAGCAAAGTGCTAGCCGAGAACGATATCGACCTGTCCAAAGAGGAACTGTAAATGGCGGAACTAGCATATGAGAGAGAGAGAGAGAGAGAGAGAGAGAGAGAGAGAGAGAGAGAGAGAGAGAGAGAGAGAGAGAGAGAATTCTAATCAATGCTGACTACTTCGTAGAGATCCTCCTAATATTTTTTTATTATATAATGATAAACTTCTTGACGGATCACTCACAAATGAAGTTTCCTTCTCTCTCTCTCTCTCTCTCTCTCTCTCTCTCTCTCTCTCTCTCTCTCTCTCTCTGCTTTTCCCAAGCCAGCAGCAAACCGCAACAAACGACCAACAACCAGATTATCTAATTTACTGAAGCATCAGCAGAAGACACTGGATTTTAAAAGAACACGCCCATACCATTCCTTTCCCCGTTCGGTTCGGGATCAAACACGGGGTCCTTAGGACACAGGAGAATATATATATATATATATATATATATATATATATATATATATATATATATATATATATATATATATATATATATATATATATATACATATATATATATATATATATATATAGATAGATAGATAGATAGATAGATAGATAGATAGATAGATAGATATATAGATATATATATATATATATGTACATACATACATACATATGTATACATTACATATATAATTTATATATATAATAAGAGTGAGAGAGAGAGAGACCTAACAATGCTCATTATGAAGTATGCGCGGTAATCTCTCACCTTTGTGAGGGCGAAACCTCCGAAAAGGAGCCATTCACTGCGAAGAGACAATGAGAGAAAATCAGATTGCAGAGACAAAGAAAGCAAGACAAAGCATATCAGAAGGACAAAGAAGGTGTGACAAAGAAGAGAAGATCTTTTGGTTCTTTGTAGATGTTCAGAGGAGGAAGAGAACGACCCCTCTCCCTCCCCCATCCAAAAATTAGAAAATAAATAAAAATACAGAAATTGTTTTTGTCTTTTCTTTGGTAGATGTTTTGAGGAGGAGAACGACCGCATCCCTCCCCCATCAAAACATTACAAAATAAATAAAAACACAGAAGTTGCTTTTGTCCCTTCTCACAGCGTCCGGGTGACATACATCCACCTGCATTCATTACTGTTATTCATGACCTGTTATTACTTCATCGGCCCCATAACGGAGAACAATGTGGACGGTCCCTTTCACTATTACTACACTGTTTAAAAAGTTAAGGCACGGACAAAGAGAGAAGAGAGAGAGAGAGAGAGAGAGATCGTATTCATTTGTTGGAATGAATATCCTCATTATTAGAGAGAGAGAGAGAGATCGTACTCATTTGTTGGAATATCCTCATTATTAGAGAGAGAGAGATATCACGTTCATTTGTTGGAAAATCCCCATTATTAGAGAGAGAGAGAGAGAATCATATTCATTTGCTGGAATATCCCCATTATCAGAGAGAGAGATCATATTCATTTGTTGGAATATCCCCATTATTATTATAGAGAGAGAGAGAGAGAGAGAGAGAGTTCCCATTCATTTGTTGGAATAAAATTTTTGCTACACCATTTAAAAAGGCGAAAAGAGAGAGAGAGAGAGAGAGAGAGAGAGAGAGAGAGAGTAATGCATGAGTCTATCCCAAAATACATGCATAAATGAAGATGTCAATAATGATAGAGTTGAAATGACATCAATATTGCTGTGCCACTTAAATGGTAAAATTCAGGGAGAGAGAGAGAGAGAGAGGTACCATTCATTTGTTGGAATAACATTTTTGCTACACCATTTAAAAAGGTGAAGAGAGAGAGAGAGAGAATGCTGAAATGGCGTCACATCACCACAGGGGAGCCTGTCCTAAAAATATGAATAGAATGGTTTCAAAACAATGAGGGTGACTATTCGCAATTTGAAATTACATCATTACTACCGTACCATTTGAGAGAGAGAGAGAGAGAGAGAGAGAAGAGGGGGGAGAGAGAGTCTGAAGTCCACTATGGACATCTTTCTCGCACATCAGTTCTTGAGGTAATGATGTAATTTGAACTTGCAATATTATTGCTGTACCATTTGAGCAGTTAAATTCAGAGAGAGAGAGAGAGAGAGAGAGAGAGAGAGAGAGAGAGAGAGAGAGAGAGAGAGAGAGAGAGAGAGAGAGAGAGCACCTGAAGTCCACTATGGACAACTTTCTCGCACACCAGTACTTGAGGTAATGATGTAATTTGAACTTACAATATTATTGCTGTACCATTTGAGCAGTTAAATTCAGAGAGAGAGAGAGAGAG
>NC_089753.1:20613917-20818917 GCF_040412425.1 Macrobrachium rosenbergii
CCTGGCCAATTAGGACTCCAGTAACGACCCTAATGTGGTTTCAGCTGCTTTTAAAGCGTGGAATAGAGGGGTGGGCGACGCGCTGTCGAGCCTCGCCTCACCCCTATTAGCCCGATTTGTCGTCAGTCGTCATGTCATTTGCATGTTAACGTGATGACATGAGCGAGAAGTTACAGGAGAGGAAATGCTTTCCCGTCTGCACACAACGCTCGTTCTGTCTAGAATTGCGGATATCATTCTGTATTTCGTGTATATGGGAGGAGAGAGCGAGATACTAATAAGCAGGAAATTTGTACCTATTTTATGCATACAGGATACGAGATGAAATAAGTAAGCCGATATTAATCTAATAAGCCTACAAGCTCACGCACGCTTTGACTCATATTTCATAGAATACCTTTTCCCTCAGGGCGGGTGATTCCAGGAGGTGTCTGTTACCCACCAGGTTTTCACTAAGAACAAAATAGAATATGGAATTTAGACCAAAGGCCAAGGGCTGGGACCTATGAGGTCATTCCGCGCTGAAAGGGATATTGACAGCAAAAAGGTTTGACAGGTGTAACAGGAGGATAACCTCGCAGTTGCACAATGAATAAATTGCTAGAAGAGGGTGGAAAGTAAGACAGAAGAAGGAGAATATGAACTGAGGTACAGTATAAGGAACGGAATGGGTTACAGCTAGGGGCCGAAGGGACGCTGCAAAGAACCTTAGGTAATTCCTACGGTGCACCGCATGAGATGCACTGACGGCACTATCTCCCTACGGGCGATTTCCATTAAGTCATTTTGGGAAGAGGTCCATTTTCAATGAACGGAACGTGCCTCAACCGTTCAAACTAGCCCAGGAAGAAAAAAAATATACCAAGGAGGATGTAAAGATGGGCATGGCTTCATTATCAAAACTGCTTCGTTGGTGACTTCACCCAACTCCTTGGGGACAAAGAGCAAACAGGCAAGTATGTGGACGCCAAAAGACCCAGCGGGCAGGAAACATTTGTCAGTTGTTTCAATTTGCGTCACGAAGTTTCTCAGTGTAAGAAATCTGTTGCAATTCCGCTCCCAGGTGACATAATAGTGTATATCGCGTGAGTTTATGGATGTGAATGTAACAGACTTAGCTGACACTTGCTGTAATTTCAGTCCTAGTGTGTCGTTTCAAGTTTTTCAGTCGGTGGAACGCGTGGCGAATATTTCACAAGCATACAAATTGGGTATTGCACAATGGCATGTACTTACAACCTTATTCATATTCACATGGTCTCGATCTGATATTTAAAGGATGAATGTGATAGATACTTCTGAACTGTTTTTTTCCTCACAGAGCCACCCCGCCCCAAAACACCACATCAGGAGAAACGGGTATAAATTATCACCAACTTCGTCTTATGTCTTGAGAAACTAAAGACCAAACCGGATGGGATTTATACCGTCTCATTTTCCTCCAGTGGTATGTATCAACTTATACCTCACCTGATGGCTCAGTGGTTAAAGTCACTGTATTTTCGTTGTTACTAAATCAGACAGGTTCGAATCCCACTGGTGAAGAAGCACTTATCACTTATTATTCCACTTAGGTGTAAGTTATTCCCAAGGTTTAGTGAACTGGATATTTAAAGATATTTGTGGTTTAATATTCGTGAAAATAAAAATGCCTTGGTGTATGACATATATATGATATATATATATATATATATATATATATATATATATATATATATATATATATATATATAGAGAGAGAGAGAAGAGAGAGAGAGAGAGAGAGAGAGAGAGAGAGAGAGAGAGAGAGAGAGAGAAGCACGTTTGAATTTGGATACTTGGGGGGGAGAGAGAGAGAGAGAGAGAGAGAGAGAGAGAGAGAGAGAGAGAGAGAGAGAGAGAGAGAGAACCCTGAACTCCAGTTTAACGAACAACTAATGCCACTCTTAAAAGTTTATTGACATCAGAACACGGAACGCAACCTAAAATATATATGTAAAAAAGCAACATAACTTTGCATCCTGCGTTCATGACATTTCCAGGTATTGAGCCAATTGGCGAGTTACAGCATCCAATTTGCAGAAAATTAGCTGGTACAGTCGTATTCTGTTGCCGAGGACGGTGTCACTGAAAATTAAACCGATGATTAGGCCTAGGTGACTGGGATGAAAAAGAGAGAGACGTGGATTTTTATACATCCAAAGAAGGTCAGAGAGCCTAAGGGTCGAGATGTGGGCATAATTCTCTAATATTCAGTTCAAGTTTTTCCAAAGTTATCCAAGTACCTCTCATTATATTTCCACAAAGAGAGAGAGACTGATTGATTGATTTTTGGATTTTAGGCATACATGCCAAGCACTGGGGCAACTAAGGCCGTTCAGCGCTGAAACGGAAATTGACAGTAAAAGTTTGAAAGGTGTAACAGGAGGAAAACCTCGCAGTTGCACAATGAATCAATTGTTAGGAGAGGGTGGACAGTAAGATGGAAGAAAAAGAGAGAGCGAGCCAGTACCTCATCAATCAAGTCTTCAGCTCAGACGAAGCAAAGCATTACACATGCAAGTGTCCAGGGAAACCCTCTCTAAATAAGACGAAGTAGAAGAAAAGAAAGTAAAAAGATGAAGGATATGGGAAGACCCCACAAGTAGGGAAAAAATCGCTCATGAGTAGTAATCCCGCATCGCTACGAGAATAAACGTGGCCCCATTACGGGCGTAATTCCTGCCTAATTAAGTCGATTAATGGCCAGAGCAGGATGTCTACCCTGGTTTTTTCCTCTCTGAACAAGGAGGAGATGTCTTATCTTGGGTACATAAGATCCCAGGGGCTCGGCAAACAGGAAGGCTAAGAAATGGTTTAGTCTGAAGGAGGGGGCTGCTACATAAGAGAACGCATCTTTGCAAAAATAAGTAGGGGAAAATGAACAAATGAATAGGAGTTGCAACGCCAAACAAGAAGTCAACTAGAAAACCATCAATATCTAAAGTTATATTTACTGATTTTTTTATTGATATCACAACTGACACCATTATCAAGAGAAATTAAAGTAGATAAGGAAAATTACGGCCAAATGTCCAGGAATTAACTCATGGTGGCCAGTCTTTGATGCTGTTAATTAGTAGGAATATGTAAAATTTATAAATTTCCTAAAAAAAGTGAATGCGTCAATATTTTCCACCAATATACATAAACAGAACTATGTATGCAAAACACACACATACAGACTTATACACGCATGACTTTTTTACACTTATATCAAGCCACAAATATCACGTTATATTCAATTCACTATGCTCGGGGAATAACTTACACCCAAGGGGGACTTGTAGTTGATACCGGCCAGAATTCGAACCTAGACTTTTGGTTTTGATACAGCGATAGACGGACGACTTGACCAATCGGCTACAGAGAAGGTTCATCCTTGATTCAGCAACAGGTGGATAAATGGGACAGGGACAAGTCCGCTCTATGTATATACATTAAACAGACATGGAAGCAAAAAAAGTATTAGCCACTAATAAAAACAGCGCCAATAGAGAAGGTAAACACACCTGCGGTACAATAATTAGCATCACTACGAAGATTTATTGTTTTCTTCGGATGGCTACTTCAGGTAATGGTGACGACCCGATTCTGACCGAGATGAGAGCGGAAAAGCGCGCTGCTCTCTTTTTTTTTTTTATGAACGAGACCCTTCCTTCCTTGTTCGCATCGTTACTTTCTCTCAAATTATCGGGACGGGCACAAGGCGTGACGTCGAGAGAGAGAGAGAGAGAGAGAGAGAGAGAGAGAGAGAGAGAGAGAGAGAAGAGAGATTCCCCAAAGGTAAGACCATGGGACCAAAGGTATATCGCTGAAGAGGTGTCACATTTTTAACCGAGCGTTGTGCAATGTTCTGGTGAGATTCTTGTAAAATATTCACTCCTAAATTTTTGTATAATACAAACAAACAAACAAACAAAAAATAAACAAATAAACAAACAGAACTAAGAACATTATGATTACCTGTTGTCAGGATATACGATTGGCGCCAGTCTCACACAAGCCTTGGTCTCTGGGTTCTTTTTTTACCGCCAAAACTTGAGCACCAAGTACACAATGACTTTCCTTGAGAGAGAGAGAGAGAGAGAGAGAGAGAGAGAGAGAGAGAGAGAGAGAATGCAGAGAGACAACAAACAGGAAACATATCATGGTAATCTAGTGAGAATTTGTGATGCCATCCACCAAAACGGATTTAACTACATTAGTACTTCCGGAATAAGCTCGGCAAATTTTTCTCGTTTGACCGCAGATTCACCTCTCTCTCTCTCTCTCTCTCTCTCTCTCTCTCTCTCTCTACTGAGTCAGTGTGACGAATGTTTATGATTGTGGTTGTCATCATTTGCCAGCAAACAGTGAATGCTACATACACCCATGTCATTATCTCGCCAACACCGAAATGCGCTTTGTCCAGAGCCTTGATTCCAACGGTACTGTGATTTCTCTCTCTCTCTCTCTCTCTCTCTCTCTCTCTCTCTCTCTCTCTCTCTCTCTTACGGTTCCCTTTATTAACCAAGCAACGTTGGGGATGGCCTGTTCTTAGATGGATGGCTCCAATGAAAATTATGTGACCATAATCTCCGGCGAACATCTGTGAAGGTTATAGGTCTAGCAACCTCGTGATCAAAATATCAACGTTTTGACTCTTACCGACGACCTCTGTGGGAATCAAGAGTGATGATGATGAAGAGGGTGATGATAATGAGGATTATCATAATGTTAATAGTTTAAATCGAGCACTATCACAATTGCCTGCGTTATCCCTACTATAATCTGGCTACCCAAGTGTGAGGGCTGAGTTGGATTGGCGCCATTCACGAGCGGTGCTAACCTTATCGTTCTAATCGGAAGAGTATTTTGGAAAACGGGGCTATTGGATGATTAGACTGAATAAAATGACTCAAAGTACATAATTATTGATTAATATTGAAAGTTCAAGATGGTTATTGTCCTACATCATTCCTCCGTCATATTCAATACAAAAGTGGCATATGCGTTGCCACATCTACAATCGCCTCACTCAGGTCTGGGATAGGTATTTAATAAGCTGCTTTGTTATTAAGGACTCAAACTCTTTTTCGTCAAGGATGAGCAGGCCCTCAACAAGAATGCAAAATATCCCAACACATTATTTTCAATGTTCCGAAATTTATTAATCACCCAGATTCGATTTTAAACGTTTTAACTCTTCGTATTATTGTAGCTAGTCAAATGAATAGTGTTGTTCTACCTCGAGTAAAAATAAACAGGAGTTTTTTTTTCTGAAGCACTAGAATGGAGTATACCTTAGTTTAACCAGACCACTGAGCTGATTAACAGCTCTCCTAGGTCTGGCCCGAAGGATTAGACTTATTTTACGTGGCTAAGAACCAACTGGTTACTTAGCAACGGGACCTACAGCTTATTGTAGAATCCGAACCACATTATAGCGAGAAATGAATTTCTATCACCAGAAATAAATTCCTCTAACTCTTCATCAGCCGGCCGGAGACTCGAACTCAACAAATAAACTTTTCTTACTTGAGCATTTCAAAATTGGAAACTCATATCATCTATCAGTAAAAAAGCTTAGTACCATCCTTTCGCTTTATATAGCTCATTAAAACAAGGCCTACAACCAAGTAAGTTGTCAGTTGTAAATCCCACTTTAACCCTCAAGGTAAAATCGATTGAGTACACGTTGTATTGCTATTGTTGTGACACTTTTGGAAGTGATATGAATAGTAACTATGGCACTGGCAATTATCATAATTATAACCGTGACAATATTGTTCTCCTGTTGGCATAAAAACATCATCCATACCACTGCTAATTTGTTTCCATCAAACCTCAATGCTCATGGAGCGCACACAAATTCTGGTGAGCAGTGATACTTGAGAGATACACAATATATATTAACAATAATGTTGATGGAAGCAAGATAACGATCGCTGTTTACCTTCATTATCACTTACAAAATATTTCCACGGCCAAAAATTCTTTAATAACCAACCTGCAACCTGTGATATGAAACAAGCTCGACAATCAACCGCTCTCTCTCTCTCTCTCTCTCTCTCTCTCTCTCTCTCTCTCTCTCTCTCTCTGGTCCATTCCACAAAAATACTGCAGTTTTGTCCACTGTCTTCTGGGAACAATGGGAGGTAAGACAGGTGAAGGACACCACCAGGACTACGTGGTGCCAGCTACCATTGCATAGTACCAATCAATGAAAAATTACTCATAATACGGATAATATCGAAGTATGCACATTTTACGCGAGCACATACAAAATACACATACATACACACACATAAACTGTATATAATGAATTTATGTATATATAACACTATTGAATCAAAGACGAACCTCCATGCAGAAAACTTCCACAGCATCAATCATATCACGAATCTACAGTGAAGATTCATCAGCAGTTATGTCGTACCCCCAAAACATACACACGCACACACACACATACAAAGTGCCAGTCACCGCTGTCTTCAGCACACGCTCTGGCACTTCCTGAATATGATGGTTCTGTTCCAACACCCCCTTCACCCAATCTAGGTCTATTTAACACCTCTCACCATTACAAATACACACAGTTTGGGTTCTACTACCCATAACATAACTCTGCTCTTTTAAAGTTTTTTGCAGAAACCCTACTTCCTTCCCTGTTCCATCTGTTCATACGATGCATCTCTTCTCTCATCCTACCGTCATCATCTGTTACATTTACTGCTAAGCACCTACATATATCAACTACTCCCGTTCTTTAATACATGTTTATATATATATATATATATATATATATATATATATATATATATATATATATATATATATATATATATATATATATATACCAATGGATACTCAATTGAATAAAAAGGAAATGTATTATGATTCATCATACGGCAACAGAATTGATTTACAATATCAAATTTCAATCACCGGATGTGACATATTTGCAAAGTCAACTGTGAACGATAGTGATAATCATGACATACTCAACTCCATCGATGACGTTGCATGTGTCAAATCAGACTATAGTGATGAGAGAGAGAGAGAGAGAGAGAGAGAGAGAGAGAGAGAGAGAGAGAGAGAGAGAGAGAGAGAGAGAGAGAGAGAGCATCATCTTTGAGCCTTAGACCTATATCATACTGAAACTACGTCTAACACTAAATATTTGTGTTCTGTTCTTCAAAATAAAACAAAAATCCACTGTAAAAAGCAAGAAATTCATTAGTATTAAAAAAAAAGGACCAAATGAGCCTTGATGAGGTACGTATATCATCCACATCACAAAACATTAACTAAATACACCGTACAAAATGGCAAACAATCCACTGAAAGCCTCAAAATCCTAAAGGAAAATTAGAGCAACATCTTCCATTCTCCAATTAAGTATACCAAAAAGAGAATGGTCCAATTTCATTATAGTAAATTAAGAAAATAGAACATAGAAGCATATTTCACTCACCTTGTTACAAGCGTACCGATATATACACGAAACTGCTTAAACTATCGTTAGACTAATTAAATGACTTGTCTCTGCCGAGTGCGCGTGGCTTCTCCAGTCTTCCCAAAATTCTTCAAATATTGCACAAACATCAACAAACGTTTTGCACCAAATGTCTCAACATTGCAATTTGGAAAAATAATTTGCTTATGAATAAAAATTTAGGGGAAAGTATGGCGATGGCGAGCGAATTTCATGCAGTCCCGTGGATCTAGAAATTTGGGCGCGAGACCAACGCTCCCGTCAGGAAACAGCACCGCAGTCCTTCCCCCTACACCCTTCCACGACAACAGCCCACGCCACACTGAGCACGTTACCTGACGACACCCACGACGTATCCTTCGCCGAAATCGGGGGAAAACGAAGCTTAAAGGGGCAAAGGAGAAAAAATCTGCAGGAGGAGGTGAAATGAATAGACAATTTTTTCCCCGCTGGTGGGAAAGAAGCGGTTTCGACAGATCTGTTCGAATCCCTACGGCAGCCATTGTTTCCCTCACGGTAAGGAACCGAACTGTAGTACGACTCAGATCATTTACCGTATATGTCTGCATATTCTCACTGAACTCGATCAATTTGGTTCTTAATTGTTCAGTAGATTTTGTGAAAATAATACCCCCTGTTTATTTTTCTTGGCTACTATGAGGACTTGACGGTTGTTAGTGTACGATGTAGTTGAAAGTTGGCTATGGAAAATTTCGTGCCGTCACTTTGTCGTTTACTTTTCAGTAAGACCATTGAAGCATTTCATGGGGAGGTTGCGTGTCTTATGCTATTCTCTTCTTTGACTGTAACCCACCTCAGTCGATCAGCAGTCATGTGGTATTCATTGCCTAGGTCAACAGAGGCACGATGCTTCCAGTGCAATGTGACCAGATCGCTCCGCCTAAACCTGGAATTCGAATCCGTGTCCTCTCGCTAAAGGCGAGTACACTGCTGCTTACACCATGAGAGAAAGAGAGAGAGAGAGCGCGATCACGTCTTCTGTGCACGACTTGTCAATGAGATCTCTGGGAAAGAAGAGTCGTAACCATGAAAAATAATCGACAATCTGGATGTGCATACTTACTGCTGTACCGCTCTCTCTCTCTCTCTCTCTCTCTCTCTCTCTCTCTCTCTCTCTCTCTCTCTCTCTGTTTTACAGATGATTGGGAGAATCATTTTGTAATCGATCTTAAAGTTATTAGGGTGGAGCAAAAACGCATACAGAACTCAAATGTAGGTTAAGCGCATCCACATTTTGTTGTACTAGTCACGTGCATACCAAACCTCAAGGAACTTATGAACAGCTTGTTCACTTCATTCTGAAATATAATTCGTGATGCCATAACATATTTTCGTATCACTTATCGATAATGTACCAAAAAAAACTTGAATTTACTCGCATTTAAAACCAATAGAGAACTTAATCCTCAATTTTCTTTCTGGATTAGGCCTAATACCAAAATAATTGCGAAAACACTAATTAAGGTAGTTGAAAGTGGCAGTTTCATCGTCAGATATTGATTTGGTGTATGGGACTTTTATGTGTGTTTGTGTGTGGAAAGAAAATACCCCTCCGGTTTTCAGTATTTTGAGATGAAGATGCTAGTCTCAATCCCTTCCCCAGCCTGGGTGTAACTTATCAAATTCGACTGATTACCAGGCACGCCATTTACTGCTTTAGCCAAGAGAGACGATATATATCATTTAGTGAAACGTGCCAGAATCGTTCCGCCTTGCCATCTCTCTTATCAAGCGAGTGTCACGACCACTAGGCCACCTACTTAAGTTCCGTAACAGGAAGTCGACAGGCAGAATATCAAGCAGAGGAGATTAGCATAGACTCATGCTTGGTTTTGGGACGAAAATACAACTTTGTAGGCCAATACTCCTTTGATGATCAAAGCAGTGATTGTGTGTCTTATGATTAAGAGACTGTTGTGAGCTGTAGTTAAACAGAGAGAGACCCTGTAGGTGGTAGTGCCGTCAGTGCACCTCATGCGGTGCACAGTAGGCATTACTTAAGGTTCTTTGCAGCGTGCCTTCGGCCCCAAGATGCAACTCCTTTCGTTCCTTTTACTGTACCGCCTACAATATTCTCTTTCTTCCATCTTACTTTCCACCCTCTCCTAACAATTGATTCATAGTGCAACTGCGAGGTTTTCCTCCTGTTACATCTTTCAAACCTTTTACTGTCAATATCCCTTTCAGTGCTGAATGACCTCATAGATCCCAGCGCTTGGCCTTTGGCGTAAATTCTATATTCAATTAAATAGAGAGAGAGAGAGAGAGAGTCACAAGTGGATACCATCGCATACCGTTAGTGCCGTTCCCCGTCATTGGACACAGGAGCAATACTGCAAAATGGATCAGTTGGGTTTGCGGCCTGGTGAGGCAGATTTGCACCACCTCTCAGCGCTCGAATGACATCAGGAAAAGAATAACTGTAAAGTACTGAGAGAAAAGATAAGAGAAATAGGCTTGAGGAATTAAAGATGTAACGACTGAACGTTGATAATTCCTGCAAAGTTTAGGAAACAAAGAATGTGATGTCATTTAGGAAATCTGAGAAAAAGTCTTAAAAAGTTAGTTGAAAATTTTAGACACTACGACGCAGAACTTACGTAAAGTCCTGTTTTGCATGAAATTTTCGACAAGAAGCAACATGACCGGAACATGATATTAATAACTAATAAGCTTTTGTTGATGGAAAGAATCAGCAAGAGGGAGAGAGAGAAGTTCACGGCTCAAGCATGTAGGTTCCTACGCTCAGCAAGGACGAACTTTATGGTAACTTCAATAGAGCTCATAGTGCCTTTGTTGACCTAAGCAGTGAATTATGTCTCTGGTGGTTAATTAACTGTGGTGAATCGCAGCCAGGTTCGTAAAAACTTGACGCTAGTAACCACATCCAAAAAGACTTGCTGGAAATTGGAAAGTTGAACACCCTATAGAACCACCCCGTAAGAATAAGAAGCATATGGTGCAGTGGTGATTGTGTGATGAAGTTTGTAAGGTATGTCTAGGTGAGGAAAAGCTTCCTAAGGAACAAGAGAGAGGATTAGCCGCGCCATTTTATAAAGGCAGAGGTGATAGGTGTAATTGTAAAAACTGTAGGGTCATAACTGTATTTAGTATAAGAGGGATGTGTATAGAAGGCATTTGATCAAGTACAACAGATTACAGAAGGACTGATGTGTGAAGAACAGTGTGATTTAGGCTAGAAAGAGCATGTGTAGATCAAGCTTTTGTTATGAAAGTCATTTGAGAAGTTCGAAAGTTAAGATAGACATGGACATACAAAAACCTTACGTTAGAATCGATAGAAAGGCACTGTGGATGTTATTTAATATGGACAGAGTTGGGGATAGGTTTTTGACAGCAATTAAATGTTCTTGCAACTGGAGTGAAGGTGGGAGAGTGACTGGTTTTGTGTAAAGGTGGAACTGAAGCAATTGTGTGTTATGCCTCCCTGGAAAGTCAGATAAAGGATTGTTGGATGTAGGTGCAAAGTTGTGGAATAAAAAAGGGAATAATGAAGGAATATGTAATTGTTGGTGCTTGCAGAATTCTGATAATACTGTGCTGATTTTAGAGAGTAGAGATAAACTACTGTACAGAAGCGAGTAAAAGAGTAAGAAAGTGTTGGCAAGAGGAGAAAGTTGAAAATAAATGTAAGCAAGAATAAGGTAATGCGGGTAACTAGAGAATAGGAAGACGAATGTTGATATGGATGGTATAAGAATGGATGCTGCTGATTTGTATAAGATATGGAAGTCAGTATAATAGCTAAAAGGCACGATCTATAGCAGAGTGATAAGACCAGTGTTAATGTATGGATCAGAAAACTTGGGCTCTCAGAAGAAAAGAGGAAGTAAAGCCTTGAGAGAACAGAGATGAGAATGCTGAGATGGATTATGGGAATATAGCTGCTTGAGAGATTGGAAAATGACGAAATAGGAAGAAGAGCAGGCTTAGTAAAGATAACAGAGGTGATAAGAGGGTCACGATTGAGGTGGTATTGGCATGTGTTAAGGATGGACGACGAGGAGGGAGTGAAGAGGGCTTAGGAAGAACCTGTTAGAGGAAGAAGAAGATCGAGAGGGAGACAGAGAATTAGATGGCGAGATAAAGTGAAGGAAGATATGGAAAGAGAGAGAAGAGGTTTGGTGGAGGATGATGCCTCTGATAGAAGGCAGTGGAGGAGAAGGCGCATCAGGCAACCGACCCCTTAACGTAGGGATAACGGTGGGAAAGAAGAAGATAGAAGGCAGACCACTGACCCCGAAGAATTAGACTTATTTTACGTGACTAAGAACGTAGCAAGGGACATTATAGCGAGAAGTAACGGTGAGAAATGAAAAGAAAAAGATAGCCCAACGAAGAGCTAAAAGATAGAATAATGGATGGCAACAGGATGAAAGTGGAGATGAGACTCAGAATAAATGAAACAAGAAAGGTACCTGTGTGAAATGTTGGGAAGAGGCTCGAATTGTCTCTGGAAGTCAAGGTTATCAAAGGTCTGTTGAGCAAACTCTCCTTTATGGATGATGAGTGCAGCTAAAAGAAAAGAAAGGATGATTGCAACTGAAAGAAATAAAAGGTTAATGCTATTGATATGAACTATTTGAATAGTATGTTTGACACAATGCTGATGAGCTTTTAAGTGTGGGGGTATGAAGAAGGTACATTGCAGAAGTTTCTTTTTGTCTTTTGTTGGAATCACTTCTAATGAGGGGAACCCCTTTATATACACACACACACACACACACACACACACACACACATATATATATATATATATATATATGGCTGAAAAATGTAAAGACTAAGAGTTGACAGGATTACTAATGAAATGCCTCAGTACAGTGGTGAAAGTATGATTTGAGTGGAAAACCAAGATGTTCAAGGTATTTCTGATTGAGGAAAAGATTCCCAAGGAATGGGTTAGTGAAATAATTGTTCCTTTGTAAAAGAATAAAGGTAATAGAGTAGACTGGGAGAATTATAAGGGCATAACTACTGAACTCTCCAGGAAAGGTGTATTATAAGATCTTCGTTTTATAATGTAAGACATCACATAGGGGTTTGGTGGGTGAAGAACAGTGTGGGTATAGACAAGGAATAAGGTGCGTGGATCAACTGTTGTAAAACAGGAGAGTGACCGGTTGCTTTTACGTCTGTTTAATATTCTTAGGGACTGAGTTATACGAGGAAGGACAGCAGGTGTAGGTGCAAGAATGGTAAGAGAATAGAAGCAGTAGAACCTTGCAAGTATTTGGTATTTAATATTTTGCACAATGTGTGTGTGTGTGTGAGTTCGTGTGAGTATATATATATATATATATATATATATATATATATATATATATATATATATATATATATATATATATATATGTGTGTGTGTGTGTGTGTGTGTGTATATATGTGTGTGTGTGTGTAATTTTAATTATTCATTCTAATAGATTTGGTTTCCCTAGCGTGGAAAAGGAAACCAAACTGCGCGGTAGAACAGTCGAGATCTTGTTCTGGCTCTCTCGACCAATCACGACTCGGGACGTAATAGTCAGCTGGTTGTAAGGACGTTCTTTTCTTTGGTTATTCATTTTCTTTCTCCTCGTCATTTACAACCAGGTGGCCTAATACGTGTTCCTAGAGCTGGCTTTTTTAAAAAGGATTCCTCTTTACTATAAATTACTGTAATGAGCGAAAAGCAAGGTAGAAAATTAATATTTTAAAAATACGTTGATATAGTTAGTCTCTAAAGCTCGTTTTCTTCACATCTTACATTTTCTGTAGAAAATATATTCTTGGTACACTATCTTAAGACCCCCCCTTTTCATTCTTGTCCATTTTGTTTTCTCGTTTGTTTCCTTGCCATGAATATTACCATGCTCGTCTTTGATACGCACCCCCATTCATGCTTATGCATTATCTGTTTTTGCACGCGTGCGCGAAGGAAGAAGGCCGCCAGACAACAACTTCGGTCTAAGACCTCGTAGACATATCTTGGTAGCTGGGCTTAATGGTGACGTCATTAGCAGACTATTTGCCCCAAGGTTCAGCGTTAGTCTAAGTACATCAAGTCAAGGCATGATTCATTCACCGCCCAACATAGACATCCATTACCGCTTTTGGATTCAGTCATCATCTGTTATTTCAATGAGTATTGACGTGATACCGAGGGTCTTGGAGAAAATCGTATCCCGAGTTGAATGTGTTCGTTGGTTTGTTCTGCTACTATAGATTGGAAGTTCTGCCCGTGCAAGAAGTAAGCATGTTATCCACGCGTAATTTCGTTATTGTGAATACTAAGCATATGATTTTGAACACAGATGCTGTTATTAAATTCCAAATTGACCAATGAATGGCAAACCACTGACAAAGGTTAATGATAATTTAAATCGAAAAGCATAGTAGACAATATTGAAAGGGTGACCACAAAGCGAGTAACTTTTAAAATTAAAAGAAATTACTGAAAACGTAGGACTTTCAGCATTATTAGGATTTTATTTTTCTCAGCGCTATAGGGTATTATTATTATTATTATTATTATTTATTATTATTATTATTATTATTATTATTATTATTATTATTATTATTATACTGGAATCCACAAGTATTTTCATCCAGAATGCACTGAAATCCATATATAGGTTTTAATAAAACTTAATGGAGAAATGACAGCAGATGATATACTGAAATTAATATTATTTTATATATGGAATAACCCAGACAAGTCATTAACTAAACCATACGTTTGTTTCCAATTTGTAACAGAAGAGGAAAAAAAATTGGCAATTATTAATTTGTAAACTGTTCCCTTCCCCCCACAACACTGATAAGTTAATAGCCTTAAGGCTACTTATCATATTGTGAAGATGTTTACACTGGCCCGTGCGAATAAAACTTAACACTCAAAAACGAGCAACCTTCGTTGGCCATGTTCCTCAGTATCCCAGAACATTTATTTATATCGGTGGTAACTATATTTATGTCGTCCTTAAGAAACGCCACACTTGCTGCTATATTGAAATCAATACTTCGTGCTGAGAAGATTCACGCACATACGAAAATGTAGACCGATGTAGATTGCTCAAAAAATTCATAAAAATAAAAGAAGGTAAGCTAGCCACGTAGTACTATTTCAGACTTTTGTCCATTAGTAATGAGCAATATTTCTTTTTCGATGTTAAATTTCATACTGAAACAAATAACTGGACTTTTTATCGCACCAGATTGAAGTTCATGACGCTCCTAACATTATTATTATTATTATTATTATTATTATTATTATTATTATTATTATTATTATTATTATTATTATTGTACTGTGACCCAGTTTGAGTGTTTAAAGTTCACCCAAGGCCCCTCTTCACCTACATAAGACCCGGGTAAGCAAGGCCATGGTTACTGACGGCTCTGCAGATAAAGCTAAGGCCCCCACCCCACCCACAACCACCTCAGCAACTTCAACCTTATTATCAAAATTCAGTCTTGCTGACTTTTTTCTTATAATTTGATCACATGCAACGTTGCTGCTTTTCATGTTATCAAAATTCAGCTGCTTTTTTTTTACTTTATCAAAATTTAACCTCATATCGTTTAATTTAACAAAATTCAACCTCATGTTGTTTAATTTATCAAAGTTCAACCTTATACTTTTTTATTTATCAAAGTTCAACCTTATACTTTTTTATTCATCAAAATTCAACTTTTTACTTTATCAAAATTCGACCCAGTCTTTTTTCTGCCAAAATTCGACCCTGCTTTTGTAATATACCAAAATTCAGACTTGCTGCCTTTTACTTATCAACATTGAACCTTACTGATTTTTAACTTGTCAAAATTCAGTCTTGTTAGCTTTTCCTATTTATAACTTATAAAACTCCTCTGTTGCTGCTTTTTCTGTTTACTTTATAGCATTCAACCTTATTGATTTTATCATGATTGAACCTTTCTGCTTTTTCCTTCTGATTTTATCCAGTTTAAATTTGCTGCTTTATTCTACTCCATCAAAATTTAGCTGCCCTTTTCTCTCAATTTGTTGTACTTTATCACTATCCAACCTTGCAGTTTCTTTTGCTTTATCATAATGCAACCTTTTGTTTTGACGTTGTCAGAGTTCAGGTCGTTGCTGGTTTTTGCTCAGCCAAAACTCAACATTATTGGTTTTATAATTTATCAAAATTCGACCTTGCCGAGTTTTTTTCCTTTTCAAAATTCAACCTTGTTGTTTGTCTTCATTAGCCAAGATTAATCCTGGCTGCTTTTAAAATGATCCAAGCTCAGCCTTTCTGCTTTTTCAAAATTATAACAATTTAATCTTGCTGCTTTTCAATCTGTGAAAATTAAACTTTTTTTTATTTATCAAAATTCAATCATGCTGCTTCGTACTAATTAACTCTAGCAAAACCTAATTTCTGCTGATCTCTCTCTCTCTCTCTCTCTCTCTCTCTCTCTCTCTCTCTCTCTCTCTCTCTCTCTCTCAAAGCATTCAACCACGCCACAACTCGACTTTCTTTCAAGCTGAGATGTTTACATTTAATTTCTCGAGATTATCGTCACAGATAACTCCAGTCCTTGTAATCGCAGGATGAGATAAGGAAGGCTTAGAGTCATGGGTGGGGGAGCGAGGTTAGGGGGGGTAGAACTCTACTAAAAGTGGGACGTCATTAGATAGGTCGATATCGGAGAATGTCTTCGACCGTAGGTCTACGTAATCCGATAAGAGTTAAGAAATCATTAACCTTCGTCGCGATTTTGTGTTTGCTTTTTGCACGGTTGACTGTTGATGGATTATTATTATTATTATTATTATTATTATTATTATTATTATTATTATTATTATTATTATTATTATTATTATTATTAGTTCAGCTTCACTGGACAACTAGTTAAGAGATACAATGATACAGTAAGGACTGATAAGTAAAAAGAATAGAATTCGGTTTCTATTTTCACCCGAGTGCTGTCAATGTCCAGTGCATATATGCCCTTGGTGGCTCCAGGTGCTATCATTCTGGTTTTCAGCTAGCACTTTGGAACAAGACTTTTCCACCACGGTTGCAACCCGGCACAGTCGAATGACCATTAAGTGTCACCCTGCGACAAAACTGAGTTGCTCTAATCAGAGCAAAGTTTGACCACAAGATGCAGTAGTTGCCAAAAACTTGTCCACTTGCAAAGTGGCTTCCTTTCTCAGCTATCATAAACCCCCTCTCTCCCCCTTTGCTGGTCAATAACCAAATTCTAAATATTTCATCGGGCCTCAAACAGGGAAACCGAGTAGGGGCGATTAGTCATCAACCGACCATCCATCCCCCAGGAATTAAACTGGACGCCGAGCGGTATAGGTCTAACGCCCTTTGGTTAGGGCTATACAGTTTAACAGCTTTTGATTTGGTTTGAACGTGCGTAATAATAATAATAATAATAATAATAATAATAATAATAATACAAATGTGTTAGAACAATTAGATCATTAGCGAGAATTTTAGTCCCAAGCTGGGTTTGATAACTTGAAGCAGGATATCAAGGACAGAAAGAAAAATATATTCCGATAAATTCCACTCCTCGTTTTCAACGTACTTCGAAAACTGCACCGCCCTCCTCTCAAAGAGAGAGACACATCAAAGTGACCTTTGAAGCGCCAATAATAATCTCGACCTATTGGCAGTTAGGGATTCAAGCAAGTTAGCGTCCCACACGCCCCAAGCAATAGACACCGCCCCTCTTCTCCTCAACAAAGCAATAGACACCCTCCCCTCGTCCCCCCCATTCCCCGCTCCATCCCACCGTAGTAGCCACTAACATTGGCGTTCAGAGATCGATATTAAGAGATTAGCGTCTGTGCTTGTTTAATACTTATGTAGGCATATGATAAGCCTTCTAATATATCAAGAGCTCTACATAAAAAATGTATATATAGTTTTATTGTTTAATCACGGAAGGTTTCCGTCTGGTAAAAAAGTGTGATGACGTCGAAGAAAGCGTAGGGAATTACGGAGAAGTACTCTCTAATTCCTTGGTTTTATGTAATATATATATATATATATATATATATATATATATATATATATATATATATATATATATATATATATATATATATATATATATATATATATTATGCTATGAGAGAAACTGCCTGATTTTCGAGCGAGGAGTAAGTTACGTGCGTTCTGATAAAACCCATCGTACTTCCGTTGAACCAAGGAAAGGCTTACACCCGGTGGTTAATCGACTGCGATGGGTGGCATCTAAGATTTAAATAGAATGGGATTAGCAACTTCGTCTTAAAAACTCCGCTGAGAAATGTAGTGACTTATAATACCTTCAAGAGCCACCCGTCTCTGAAGGGAAAAATAAGAATGAGTAAAAGCCGTGAACGTACGGGGTTGTATAGAATTAAATACCCCCTTACACTGTTAATACGAAACCCAACGAAACGTAAGGAAATGAGTGAATATTCAATACACAAATGAACGACCGATAATCCACCCATTTAATGAATGAGTCGACCAACACCAGGACCACGCGGTCATCAGACACAGTCACCTCCCGAGCGGTTTGTACTGGTGGTGCTCTCGCCCATAGACCTAGCATTTACTTTAAAATATATTCTGGGGAAGAGGTTTGACATTTATTATTACTAATAACGTATGCGAAAGCAGTTTTTGGCAGTTGATTTTATAATATGTACGTAAAAGTTCGTGCCATGCATGAAACTATAGAACATATTACTCTCTCTCTCTCTCTCTCTCTCTCTCTCTCTCTCTCTCTCTTCTCTGATACGAGTGTAATTCCACACGGAATATCTTCGTTTTATTTCTCACTGGATTTGCAGGACCATAAGTCTGTGAATAAGCAGAAAAGGTTTTGGTGCTACGTGAATTATTAGTATCAATGTGTGGTTTCATGGGAGATTTTGTTGAATATCGATTCTGTTTTACATTCACTAGAATTATCATGACGGCATATTGGTGATATGTATGTATGTATATATGTATGAATGTATGTGTAATACATATATAATATATATATATATACACACACACACACACTCGTTACTAAAATAATGATGACGTTGATGGTTATCATTGCTGCCACTATGTTAATAACGTTCTACAGTACATGCGTCAATATGACGGCGGGTTTCGTTGCTTACGTAAACTATGGAGGACCCCTCCCAATCAACGGCAATATCGATTGAAGTAAGAGCCAGCATGCACGTGCATTGCAAAGCCCCTCCTCTTCGTTGCATTTTCGAAGTTTTGGCTTCATACGAGTCTTGCTCGATCTGTTGCATTGGTCTAACTCATTATTGGTCGAAGCTAAGATCTAATTTCGTCTTCATTTTTAAATATCTTAAGATGGATACTCCGTTATAGAAAACGAAAAACTAAGATGTGATTACGTACAAATTTCTGAGAGTTTTCTTTGGAAAATTTATTTATTTTGGTCTTTCCCAAGAAAACTTCACAAACAAGACAATTCCACATGACTGCTAGCAAACAAACAAACAAATGTTTCCACAGTGATGAGACCAGATGCAAGGACCATTTTCGGGTGCATGGAACGCATTCAACAGTCGCCCATACTATTTTTGTAAATCCCGTAGCCATTGCATTTATTATCGGTTTTCATGGATGAAAATATTTTGGCGTAACCCTTGTAAAAGATCTGGGAAGAATATGATATTGCTTTGTGGAGAATACAGGGCAATTGCGTATCGAATTATCGAACAGCTGTGCTAATCGACTAGACTATGTTAGTCAATATTTCTCATTAAGGTTTGTTAGGTGAATTTTTTCTCTGGTAACATTTATAATTTATAATAAATCTAATGCAAAGTTGAATAAATAGATATTATGCTCCTGACTTACGAATATTGACCACTTGGGTGGGAATCCAATAGCCATGGACTACAGCGAACATCTCCAACATGGTCTGAAGGAACTTCTCGGAGAAAATGCTCGTCGTCACGTGAATATTCCCATTTCTTCTTGTTCTTGGACTTAAAACGAGATTAAAGCGTATTAAGTATCATGTAAACTTCTGATAATTCAGATGCTATCGAATCTGACGGTTTGTATGCAATGTCATTGATTACAATTACGTGTTCATGCAGTCGAAATTTTTGTCAGAAAGGACATTACTCTGCGAAATATCTTGAGTATTTATGGAGATTCTGAGTAACAGAATTTTTTCTGATCACAAGAAATAGCACAGTAGTCCTAAAAAGCTCGTAATCATATTTTCTTTATAACACATGTTTCCGGTGTTTTGAAGCCTGGGAAAATCTCTTAGAGAGTTATAGCTAACTGTATTGCCCGCAACACTGGTGGTATTTTTCTTCCGTTTTCTATAATTCCCATCTACATTTTACTTTTTATCGGAACCTAACCTAAATACAATATTTGTTCGGGAACTGTACCATTTAGACTGGGAAACAAACTAAGAAGTCCTATTCATAATTGAGTTATATATATATATATATATATATATATATATATATATATATATATATATATATATATATATATATATAGTATATAAATAACACCCTGCCCACAATGGCATATATATATATATATATATATATATATATATGATTATTATCAGTGATTATTTATCATATAAATAACACCCGTTTCTTATTTTTCACCTGTGGTAATGATATATATATATATATATATATAGATATATATATATATATATATATATATATATATATATATATATATATATATATATATGTGTGTGTGTGTGTGTGTGTGTGTGTGTGTATGTATAACTGAATCAATGAAAAATATGGAATGTGATGAATATATAAATAAAAGATAAAATCCACGAAGGAAACGGAAACACTGGAGTGCTGCGAGGCCTTTCGACACTATGTCCTTTACTTAGCAGACTGAAGAAATATAAAAGTATGTTTACAAAGAAAGCTCATATAAATGACAGATGGGGATTATAAAGGAAACATATGTACCTGGAATCCAAACACAATTGAAGAATTAGTAGAAGTGCCAAAACAGGATTAAATATTTAAGAGGTTTTACAAAGGATTAGGATCAACCGTTCAGGGGCAGGGACAGGACAATTAAAAGATTATATAGGTTCGTGACTGACCACCTAAAAATTTTTAGTACAACACAATAATTCTCTCTTTTTTTTTTTGTAAACAATAATAACTTTTTGCAAGATGAACATTTTTGCAAATAAAAAAGTATATTAAACATACGGATATATAGAAAATATATATCATGTAGCTAACTTGTAATTAAGTCAGTGATTTTATCTTTTAGGTCATTCTTGAACATTTTTCTAATACAGGGTCCAAATAATACATGCCAGGGCTAAGATTAAAATTACAACTGGAAGTAAGCTGGATAATAGTGGATCCAATAGATTTCTTTGAGAAGAAATCTTTCGATCTGGCAATCACTGAACTTTCAGTCCAATTTATCCTGTGAGAGTTTTCACTTAAATGAGTGAATATAGATCTGATGCTTGTCCAGTTTTGACTGAATACGTATTATGTCGAAAGTTGCCCGCAGCACTCAGCGTTTCCGTTTCTTCGTGGATTTTATCTTTATATATATATATATATATATATATATATATATATATATATATATATATATAAATAGAGAGAGCTAGTAATGTATGAAAAAAAATGTCAACCATTAGTTAATCTCTTTAATTGGCTTAAAGGTGTTCAAATCCAGAGCCTGACTAGATCCAGTAGTTGAAAATACAAACACAATCGCGACGATAAAATCACAACTCACGGGCTTAACTTACTGTACATGCACACTTGACTGAAATTTTGAAATTAAAAGTACACAAAGATACAAATAATGAAAAGGAAATTAAAATATTTCCACAAAATTATAAACAGAATACCAATATGCATATAGTAAAAACGAACAGTTATACATTCTTAGAAATACACTTGAAAACAGTAGCAATGCACGAGCAACCTTTCAGCATTAAAGAAAAACACACGCTAACAACTACAAAATAAAAAAAAAATAATTAAGAGGCGCAAACAATGATAGAAATTTAGGCTAAAAACAATGGGGCAGCAGAGGAATGGTTCTTCTGAGTCCGAATTCGTAATTTGATGTTTAAGGTTTCCAGAATCGGTAGTTCGCTTGGCCAAAAAATTTATTTTAAAGTCTTCATATCTGATGGGTGTTTTACATTTAATAATGTGATTCCTTATATTAGAAGTTTCGGGGTTAAAGAGCTTACACCCAGTTCTATAGTTTATGCCCCGTTGAGAATCGGCCTTGACCCAAAGAAGCCCCGTAGGTGGGTAGTGCTTTCAGTGTGTAGATTCCTTTTATTGTACCACCGGTCATATCTTTCATCCATATTACTTTCCACCTTCTCATAAAAATATTGTTTCATAGTGCAACTGCGAGGGTTTCCTCCTGTTACAACTTCAAACCATTTACTCTCATTCACACTGGATGGTATCTGATGGAGTATTTATTCAGAAAAAGTTACAAGCTTTCTTGGACAAACAGTCCACATTATCAGGTATGCGTACCTACTTGATAATGTGGACTGTTTGTCCAAGAAAGCTTGTAACTTTTTCTGAATAAATACTCCATCAGATACCATCCAGTGTGAATGAGGTCCTTTCAGTAATTCTACCACTGCACAGAACAATTGTGCATGTGATTAAGTTCATTTACTCTCCCTTTCAGCGCTGAATGACCTCACCATAGGTCCAGCACTTGGCCTCTGGCCTAAATCTGACATTCCCATCCTTATATCCCTGACCCTGAAAAGACGCCGGTAACTTTAATCCACAGCAACGAAGGTTAAATGACGAAAAACCTATTTTTCGTGGCGTAGCTCTAAAAATAAGGGTCCGTCCATCTATATCTGTTCTGTATCGCCGTATCAGTCATCACCGGAGCATCTGTAAACAGTAGAAATAATCGCACGTGTCTGCGGTAGTAATTGGATCAGACAAGCTATTTCATTCAGAATCTTTGATAGTAGTGATAACAAGCTTGAACGGAACTGGGGTGACTCAAGAGAGAGAGAGAGAGAGAGAGAGAGAGAGAGAGAGAGAGAGAGAGAGAGAAAGAGAGGGACACCAATCGGACAACACTGCCTCGTGTAAACAACCTATTCCTGTTTCTCTCTTTCTGGTAATTAGGAAACTATGTTGACGTCGGTTAACTTACACTAACCACCCTAAATCGTTCAGAAATATGTTTGGTATTTTTACGAAATATCTTCCACCAGTGTTTGGTATTTTTATGAAATATCTTCCACCCAAAATGCTTGCAGTAATAGTATATTCGAATCCAGAATTTTATTCACATTTTCAAAAAGCATGCTAATGTTTTGTCACTGGCCTTTGATTACCAAACAAACACTGCAGCCGTTTTGTGGATTGTGGTGCAACAATTACAAATCTTTACTTTTATTATTTTCATACTTTAATTATTTCTCATTCCCAAAACTGAGGGAGGAGGGGTGGGGGTCAGGTTCATACCTCACCCAAGCCCAACGCTACCAACACTAGTGCTATACAATATTGCATTTGACTAAAAATTAAAATTTCCCGTAGGGTGGTAGGGCCGTCAGTGCACCTCGTGCGATGCACTGTAGACATTACGTTAAGGTTCTTTGCAGCGTGCCTTCGGTCCCTAGCTGCAACCCTTTTCGTTCCTTTTACTGTACCTCCTCCGTTCATATTCCCTTCCTTCGATCTGACTTTCCACCCTCTGCTAACGATCGTTTCATAGTGCAACTGCGAGGTTTTCTCCTGTTACACATTTGAAACCTTTATACTGTCAATTTCCCTTTCAACGCTGAGAATGACCTCATAGGTTCCAGCGCTAGGCCTTTGGCTTGAATTTTCCATTCCAAACAGAATTTTTGAGAGAGGCACGCCAGTTTTGCCTTGTTTGTGCACAGGACCTGCTATTACAGTACTTAGCTACTGTTTTTAAATGACACTTGTTTTATGCGTTACTTACTAAGTCTATTGTTTGTACTTTTTTTTTTTTTTTTTTTTTTTTTGTTACGAGCATTCTGTTTTGCAAAAGCCTGCTTCGCTGGTTATTGGTCATGTTAATAATAATAATAATAATAATAATAATAATAATAATAATAATATTAATAATAATAATAATAATAATAATAATAATAATAATAATAATAATAATGGAGAAACAGATCCAGAGTTATACGTGGATACAAATATATTTGAAAATAAATATATGCAGAGAGCTTTCTGGAACCTGTACAGATTCATTTTTATACTTGCCCATTTCCAAACTCATGCTACATGAGTATTTATGAATAATACTGATAATAATAACAATAAACAAACTACTCTAAACTTGGTGGAACGACAGAGAATGTAAATGTGGAAAACAATTTTGAGCCTTGTCGTCCCTTGCTATAAGGAAGGCTTTTTCACATCTACTGGTCAAAGAGGTTTCCTAGATAAGCTCGTCTCGGATTTATGAATGAAACTTCAATATCTCTTTGACAGCACAAAGAATGATATACATACATACAAAGATATATATAGATATATATATATATATATATATATAATGAAACTTCAATATATATATTGATATATATATACATATATATATATATATATATATATAGGGTATATATACATTCATATATGTACTGTATACTGGTATATATGTTTTGTAATCTTTTGGTGAACAGCTTTAGATTAAATGCAATTCATGAAAAACTTATTGAATAACTGGAAAATATTCGAAATAAAATTCACGTTACATACCACAGCTTTTCCTGGTTCTTATAACCTTCCTCCCTGTAGGAAGCGTCATGTCTGTAGTTTTTCCAGCACTTTCCTTTGAGCTCTTCTCTCCGAGGAAAATTCCTTCCGGCCGAATGAACGATGCCTCGTCCGAATACGTTGAAAAGTCGTCGCCTCATGTTTGAGGATCTGATTCCTGTATCTACGATTATCTTATCAGAAGTGCAAATAGAATGTAGGATATATCCCGTAACAAATATAAAGGCAAACTAGGTCTTATCACTAGCTTGTAAGAGAAAGGTCCATAATTCTGATATAATGATTCAGATAGATCCAATCGAACAAACAAAAATAGGGCGTAAAGTATTAAAGTGAGATTCCCAGTCCGCCGCCCCTTATCTTAAGGTTTTGACAACTCCTTTAAGTCAACAAACGTTAGATTTACTGTAACAGCTTCGTTGCCTTGCCATTTGTCGCTTAGTTGCTAATGTTCTGTCGGAGGGGAATGTCAATGAGCCATTTTTGACAAGATCTTGTTAAGAAGGTAAGTGAATCCTAATCACATACACGTATATATATATATATATATATATATATATATATATATATATATATATATATATTTCATTAAAAAGCAATTGCTTTTGTGGCATCAACGAGTTTTGCGGAATCTTCTTATCGTCGGAGTTTTTTCTGATGCTCAGGCGTCAATCTTCGGTGAAGAACACACAAACGTCTTTGTTCCATTTGTTGTTTTCTGTCAAGGCAGCCGTTCCTCCACTCTGCGGCATTTTCAAGTCACTACTGGTTTACAATTTGGATTTACAGGCATTTTGTCTCTACATTAGGATGGAAAAGTAGACCTGAGCTGTGACTGGTCTAGGGATTAAAGGGATGAATCACTTTTAGGGTCGAAAGCTTTAGGCATAACATAGAAAATATGAAATGGATATTCTACTGCAGCTACATAACAATACTTCATCGTTATGTAAAAAAAAATATTTTTTTATTGACAAAGTATGTTTATACTGTATATATCATATTTACAAAAATAAAAATAAAAACATGTTTTTCAGATATCAACCACTAAATGCCGACTGTGGTTCGTGTCGGCATTTAGTGGTTGATATCTGCAAAATATGTTTTTATTTTCATTTTTGTAAATACGATATATACATTATAACCATACTTTGTAAATAAAAAAATTTTTATACATAACGATGAAGTATTGTTTTGTAGCCGCAGAATATCCATTTCATATTTTCTATGCTATGCCCAAACCTTTCGACCCTAAAAGTGGTTCATCCCTTTAATCCCTGGACCAATCACAGCTCAGGCCTACTTTTCCAGCCGCACGTAGAGACAAAATGACTGTAAATCCAAATCGTAAACCAGTAGTGACTTGACAATGCCACAGATTGGAGGAACGGCTGTCGTGACAGAAAACGATAAATGGAACAAAGAAGTTTGTGTGCGCTTCACCGAAGATTGGCGCCTGAGAATCAGAAAAAACTCCGACGATATGAAGATTCCGGCAAAAAAACTCGTTGATGCCACAAAAGCAATTGCTTTCAGTGAAAAGTGTGTTAGAGAAAAACTATACCCTATGAAAGCCAAGGTGGAAATGCATGAGGGCATCGTTGAGTCGACTCTCCCTTGTGGAAGTGAAATGTGGGTATTGAATGTAGCAAAAAGAAGAAAATAAGTGAAACTGTTTAGCCGAATTCATTTTCGCAGTTTATTGATCACAGGGAGTGAAAGGGGAAAAATGTAGGGATATAGAGGAGTGGCAAAAATATTTAGAAGTACGTGAAATAATTTGATCAGAGTATTTTGAGATAGTTTGGTCAACTGGAAAGATTGGAGGATAGTTGGCGGGTTTACAGTGCATAACTGGAGATGTTTTGAAGGAGGAGAAAAGGAAGACATACAACAGTGCTGGATAGATGGTCTGAAACAGGTATTGGAAAGAGGGTCCTTAATATCCGGGAAGTGATTGCATGTAACATAGAGGCGTGTTCACTGTTTTCTGCAGTTTCTCTTTGCTATCTCCCATTAGCACTGTATCATCGGCAAACATCAACCATTCCACACTTTATTCATGCCTCATTTTCGTATCCCACAAGTAATGCTATGCCCCTACATTGAATTCCCTGTGGGATATCTTATTCTTCCATGCTATTAAACTGGGTCCATATTTCATCCCATCTTTAATTATATGCTGTTTTTACTTCCTTCTCATCATACTCTTCTTAATATATTTATTTCCTTATTTACATCAATCAATTTGCTCTGTGCCGACATTAAACCTAGCAAACTATTTCCTCAATAGTTTCTCATTTCTAGTATACTTTAGCTCATCTCCAAACACATTTTCAAAAAACTGTCCATTTTCATTTACTCCAGGTACTCCATACCAACCAACAATGTCATCCCTTTCTGTTTCACCTACCTTTACATTTAAATCACCTAGCACAACCAGCCTTTCGTATTCTCCTAACCCAGTAAGGCACAGGCTTAGTCTCCCAAAAACATTTCCTTTCACTCTCATTCTTTTCCATTCCTGAACCTAGATACAATCGCTATTACAACTTTTTCTGCTGTCGTGCTTATTCTTACGAATGTATTTATACGCTTTCATCTTGTGCCCATGTTCCTGATACCGCAGTTGCTACCCCTTCCTAGCTATCAAATACCCAAGGATCACTGCTCAAGCTGTCCTTTCACTTTTGTCTCGAGAAGTGCCAAAACACCCATGAAATACCATGCAGATGGACAAGCATGTTTTAATTTCTAGTCATCCAACAGGAGAAGAGGTTTGTTTGCACTCCTCTTGAGGTACATTAATATGTATATATATATATATATATATATATATATATATATATATGTGTGTGTGTGTGTGTGTGTGTGTGTGTGTGTGTGTGTGTGTGTGTGTGTGTATATGTGTATACATATGTTTTTTTATTTAATGACAGAATTCAAATATCGAGCTGCAAATAACTGATAATCACTATACCTTGGGGATAACTTACACCCAGGGAGAACTATATAAGTTATGTGCTCCAGGCATGGATTAAATGTAGCATAATGTTTGTAAATATAACAACGACAAGTGAAAAATTGGTGGCAAAACATAAATCTTATCTGAATGTTAATATAATATATATATATATATATATATATATATATATATATATATATATATATAAAAGCAAAAATCACTAGACTTAATGACAATAGAATATTTATATACCCACGCAAGGAATTAAAGGCTTAACTGAATCTTGTCCTTTTGTCTAATTGAAATAGTCACCCTCAAAATGAAATAAAAATGACACGCCGTTAATTAACCGTACAAAAGGGCTAAATTAAAAAAAAAAATCTGCCGTGGTCTGTTTTCTATCGAGCCTCCGTTAATCCTCTTTTCTTAAATCCGACTTATCTGAGGTCATCAAGAAACTGACTTCACTGGAAGCCCATACGATGTATCTGTCCTTTATTTTATTTCGTTGTGAGACTGACAAACTATATATTATATTATATATGTATATATATATATATATATATATATATATATATATATATATATATATATATATATATATATATATATATATATGTGTGTGTGTGTGTGTGTGTGTGTCAGTCTCACAATGAAAGTACGGGTGTGTGCGCTAATGCCCCCTATAAACAGGGCATCACACCCAAAAATTGATTGCAGGGAGAGAATAAACCCCCACCCAACACAAAGGTGTGCATTTGAATTGGCGGGCGTGAGCTCGCGAGGGCCCGTGAGCGCGTGCGAGCGCGAAATATTATTGGAACTGTATCATCCGGGTCACTAGTGAGGTGCTGGCGGCCTGCTAGCAGTTACTACATGTTAATATGGCGGTGGCCGAGTGCCTCCTAGAGTTAAGACTGAATTTGTGATTATTCTTTAGAATTTAACCGCAATTTGCCTCCTCAGCGATGTAAAAGGCGGTTTAGTGGATGAGCGGAGGACATATTATTATTGAAAGATGCAGCAGGGAGTGCTCACGGAATCCTCAGACAGGGAGAAAGAGAGTTCAAATAAGGGAAGTAGTAGTAGTGGCCACAGTGGGGAGGAGGGCAAGACTGAACAACCTCTCCATCTCAAATGCCACACGTATGCCGACCTACAAGACAAATTCTTTACCACATCTGCTGACTCTGACAGTGAAGAAGGCGACGAATCGGAGGTAGGTCTTTTCCAGAGGCCGTTAGGCCCTCGCCCCTACCTGCATTGACGGAGATTGAGAAAAAAAAGAAAAAGCCTCTTACGTAGACGGGTTTAGGCGTAGTTACTGAACACCGTATTTCCAGCCATAAATCCCACCCGCCGCATATTTCTGCTCCCCTGGCTCTTATTTCAGGGCCCACAGTGTGGTGGCCAGTGTCAGAAACCGTTTCCAGTGACATTCGTGTCCGAAATAGAGTAGAAAATCCCTCCATCTTTTTTTTTTCTTTTTAAAGTCGTCGTAATGGAAGTGTGTTTATTTGACCTATAAAGCGATTCCATGTGTTCCTGCGATTTTGTGTGTGTGGCAGACACTCCTCGGACCCACGGGGCAAATAACCCACCCTGTGACGGTAATGGCCGTCATTTACCCACGTATTTAAGCCCCATTCGGAATTTCTTCCCCCCCCCCAAGATGGATGATCGTTTTTTCTTTCTTTCTTTCTTTCCTTCCCCGAGGGGCTTGGCCGAAAGCATGGTAGATTATTAAATATGTCTCCGGACTTTCATCTCCTTGGTGTGCTAGGCGCTCACGATGACTCATAATTGGTATGTTTGCCATCTTATTTTTTCCATTGGCCCTTACTGAAATTTTCGTATGTTGGTTTTTGCACTCGTGTTGTTTTCCGAGGCCGAGTTAATTGGCCGTTTGCATTGTGGCATAATTTGGCCTGCCCGCAGGCCGCCTACTAATTTCACGTTAGGCAGTCTAGGGACAGGCTGATATTGTTTTGAAGAGAGTGGTTTTAGGACCAGTTTTGGCGACTGGCCTGGCCGATTTTGTATATCCTTTTGTTTCTGCAATTATCGGTTTGCTTTTCTTATTGCTATTTATACTGTTGGCCGTATTAAAGGGGATGAATGTAATGGGGAAACCTGGTTTAAGGGAAGTTTTTATAAATATTTTGATTTCTTGTACATCTGGTAGCATAACTGTAAGCTGCCTATGTTGAATATGAATTAGCCAAGTGGGTAAAATTTTATTTTACCAGCAATTGCTTATAAAACCAAGAAGCAGTTTTCTGAGCTTATATGAGAGACAATGGGATGTTCATTAAATTGCTTTAATTGTAATCTGTAAATAAATTTTTGTGTATGCCCAGAGTGCAGGAGTGGGCCAGCCTGGGTTTGCCAATGTTTTATTGCAAAAGTTCCCCTTGAACAAAGGAGGACTGTTTATCCTGCTCGCCTACAACTATCTTGTGTGTGTGGCTGGAACGTTTTATATTATATAAAATCAACTTTCTAATTGCTGCTTGTATTTATAAAATGTATGCCATATATTAACCGATTTAGATTGAATGTTGGAGCTTTAGGTTTGTATATTAATGAGTCATTTTGTGTCATATGTGGCCTTTAGCACCATTTTTCTGTAAACCATTAATTCATTGTTATTCCTTCAGTCATTACTACTGTATGTAAATGTGTATTTTACATTATATCCAAATTATATACTATAGCTTATGTGCCTTGGCTGTACATGGGTGTTGTATGAAGTAAAAGTTTCATGTGTATGCATACCTATGCACGTAAGAGTTGTATGCTGCATAACCTAGAGCTAAAACATTTAGTATTTGTTGATACACATGTACATAAAGTAAAAGATTGCAAATAGTGAAGAAAGAAAGTCCAAAAAGAATAGGTACTGACCAGAGGTGATGTGTTCCTAGAATGTTAGATTCAGATTTCCCCACCAGTCATTGGAGGGGTCACAGTTTTTACAGCTTTGGGCCAAAATTTACATAGGCATATTTTTTCAACTTATGAGTTGACATTGAAGTAGGAATATTTTTTCAACTTCTGAGTTGACATTGATGTTGAATGACTGTTTGATAGGGCAAATTTTTATGTACGATTGATATTTTTGGGCCAGGGGGAAGGCAGCTAAATGAGAATCTGTTTTCTGTTCATGAGTATGCTCTGGTTTTTTTGTTGTATAGTTATCAAGCTGCAGATGAACAAATAGAGTATCGAGCCACCTATGAACAAGTAGAATATCAGGCTACATAGAACAAGTAGAATATCAGGCTACATAGAACAAGTAGAATATCAGGCTACATAGAACAAGTAGAATAGCAGGCTACATAGAACAAGTAGAATAGCAGGCTACATAGAACAAGTAGAATATCAGGCTACATAGAACAAGTAGAATATCAGGCTGTGGATGATCATCAATAAACTAAATGTTCAGAATTAATATTATGGTATCTGATAACCTATTTGAAGATTAACCATCCAATGTTTGCTCTCAGTTGATAAGAGAAAATACTTCGACTGTTTGACCTTGTTGTACTTGTTAGTTATCTGCTATTTGGAATGGTTAATTGTAATTTTTTGCGTATGTATAAGGCTTTTCAAATATTTAGTTCTTTTGGTACTTTTGGTATTAGGTGCGCACACTTTATTTTTGCCTGCTGTCACTCTTCATTCCAGTGTTAGTAGGTATGTTACAGTATCTGTAGTGTCTCATTACAAAATGCTCACAATTTTATGAATAGTAAAGGGAATGCTTACCAGCCAATTTGCAGTTTTAAGAATATGTTGACCATTACAGCAATCGGTGAAACATCCGTGGCAAGTTTAGCCTTTAAAGAGCTGTGTGGCTGTAATAGTACAGTCGCAGATATCTGCTTTAATCTGCTGGGGATTTATGGTGATTGGTCTTGACAAAACTAATTGCTGCTAATATGATTATCATTTTAATCCTTGTTGGAAAAGCAGACTGTTTCTTGCCAAATGGCAGCTGTAGAATAAACTAAGGTAGCATTATTTTTTAATCCCTGTTGGAAAAGCAGATCGCTTCATGCCTAGTGGCACTAGTAGAATAAATTGAGGTAGCAAAAGAAAAAAAAAATGTTTACGTACTTTATATTTGCTGGATGAAACCGGTAAACAGTGAAATGATCAAGTGGTACGTAGTCATAAAAGGCAAGACATGGAATAACTGCATATGTATAACTGTCGTGAATAACTGCATTTCTTTTTCTGTGTGGTGGAGGATACAGCATTCGTAGCACTAATATACAGTACTATATGGTTGGGACTTAAGACAAATTTTTTGAAGCATGCACTGTGATTTAAGAGATAACCTGTCAGTTTCCCCCTCTCATACAATCAGTATGTGTTTTATCCCTGGGACAAAAGTAATCGTTTTGACAGCTCGTAGATACTTCATAGACTTCAGTGTTTGTATAGATTACCTACTAGCTTATGTAGGTTCATTATTTTGGCCTTAGCATTAGATGTGTTTAAGTATAAAGAGAATTGAAAGTTGTTGTTCAGTAGGCGATAACCTTTTGGGCTGCAGGATGAAATACAGAGCATATTATCCTTGCTTTGTGGAAACTATAGCATTAACATTTTCACTTTGATGTAAATTTTTTTTCTTTTCTCCAACTTTGAGCACCTTGGTTTAGTGAACTGCCAATGAAAGCTGATTAGAAGAGGACAGTCATTACAAACATTGCTTCCTACTACTGCTTATCTGCATGCCAAGTTTGAATATGTGAAATCTTCAGTTTTGTGCCTTTGTTGTCACTTCTTAAATCATCAGTTTTGGATAAATTAGTGTCTTCCACCATACAAAAGGTGCATCATCATGCTAATAGTAGTGTGTATTTTTTATTGGGAATTGTTTTCTTAGCATTCAGTAGCTTGACATATGTTGGTCATGTTTGGCTAAAGGCAACACTTGAGTGGGATGGTTAGAATGAGCATCAATAATTACTAGACCAGCTGCATGTATTTGATAAAAATATGAAAGGAAGATGGAAATAACCCTTGGAAAATTTCATCAAAGATTGAAATTAATTGGTCCTTATTTATAAAAAAAAAAAAAAAAAAAAAAAAAAATTTTTGATAGAGCACAGGACAGACTACAGTGGGGAGAATTCATGTCTTATAGAAAGAGCATAGAACAGAAGATAGTGGAGAGAATTCATGTATAACCTTGTGGGGAAACGTTGACAGATAACCTACTATGGTGATATCGAGTTGTTAGTTTATTTTGATTTGGGCAGTTGAAGCCCACAACAGATATAAGGACATTGGAGACCTATATCCCATGGGGACTGTTTATAATTTTGTTCAAGTGGCAAGGGTAGAGTAATGTGAACAAGCAAGTTTATACATATTAGCAATAGGGTGGCTGTTCAAGTTTTGGGCTGATGTTGCAGAGGAGTTACTTCAGGGACTAATAGGTCTTTATATGTAATGGAAGCATTGCACTGATGCCATATTAAGAACTTTGTAAAGGTATTAGTTACATTATTTCCTACACCTTATTGACCACTTACTAAGGAGTACAGAAACATGTAGGGGAGAATCTACATGGTTGATTAGGCTACGTGTTCAAAGCTTGTATTGAATATCATTCAAAGACAAAGCTTGTATTTCTTCCTAGCAGGATAGCTTGTAAATTTTTACTACTGAAGAATGTGTAATTTTAGTTAATTGAAAGAAAAGTGATAATTTGGTCAGTTTTGAAGTTTGACCAGCTGTGGTTAATCAGAACTTTGGTAAGAAATCCTTATTTTTAGGTGATAGCTTGCTGTAGACATTTACTGTATATGTGAGGTATTCATACTAATTATTGTCATAGTAGGTGGGTACAGTATAGCACCATTATCTCATGTGCCTTTGCAGATTTCGGTCAGCCATTATTGAAAAGGTTCATTACAGTCTTTTACTTTTTTAATCAAACACTGCAGTAGATTAACACAGTAAAATGATTTTGAACAAAGAAACCTTGTGACACCTATCTATTTTTAGGTGATGTAAGATTTAGTAATGTGATGGTTACTCTTCTTACAGTGTTATGTAGAGGAGTTCAGCATTTTTTCAGACAGGATTCAAACTGATACCAATATTTGAGGAAGGGTAAACATTATTCAGCAATTATAATAAGTGGTATCACTGACTAATACTCAACATTTATAATAAGTGGTATCACTGCCTTAGTCTTTCAACATGTAGTGTTTTAGTTTCATTTACAGAACAGGGTGGTCTGTTGAATATACAGTAGCTCTCTGTCTGCATTTTAGTTATTAAATAGAACACATGAAATAGGAGAGAAGCTGTGATTCCTCCCGACCAACTTGAAAACTAACGGAAAACATTATCATTAAAGATCTGGTACATAGTTCTTACTTTTTAACATCCAATAAGGAAAGCATTT
Organism: Macrobrachium rosenbergii; assembly: GCF_040412425.1. NCBI lineage: Eukaryota > Metazoa > Arthropoda > Malacostraca > Decapoda > Palaemonidae > Macrobrachium > Macrobrachium rosenbergii. The sequence goes on from NC_089753.1 coordinate 20,647,636, forward strand.
TACTGTTAGGTAAAGGATAGCAGTGTCATAGTGTGTGTGCTTAACATCTGATATATGGTTTGGGAATTATGCATTTCGGAGATGAAGGGTGGATTGTAGCAATAGTTGCTAGACATTTTGCCAGCACGTTAGTCCAGTGAATGAAGAATTTATGTATAGACTAACTCATAGGGCTGGCCAGCATGATTGTATGTTGTTTGAATAGGCCATTTTATTTTGATTACCACCTTTTGGTAAGTTTTGTAACATTACTATTGACTGAAATCTGTTTTTGAGTTGGTGGTTCTGACTAGTTATTTGAGAAAATCTTAATGTACAGTTTTTAAGATGTTGGATTAATATCAGATATATATATATATATTTATCAGCACCATATGATGACTTCAGATAATGCCATACCCTACCACTCGAGTTGTGACACAAAAAGGTTTCCTTTCAGTTGTTCAACTCTACCACTGTGTAGATTGAATTAGGTTTACCACAAACACAAATCCTTTGGTTCACTGCTTGAATCCCTATTTGGCAGGTACTAGGCTTGGTATGTACGATACTAAACATTTTAGTTGGGAAAGCTGGTTTATGTGTTAAGAGGTTGAGCTGCAATTGTGTGCTTTCGTTGCTTTTGCCACAAAGCAGTTTGATACAAGTAGTTGTATTCCAGAATGTTCTTTTACAGTGTATTGGTTCAAACCACTTGTACATAGTAGATATTGTATTGCAGTAGCTTGAATCCAAGGGCATGTCCAGTATATGGCACCGAGCTCGGTACAGACAGCCATTCCAGGACGAGTGAAATGCAAAAATGTTCAAGTAATTTTGTATAAGTGAATTGATGGGCAAAGAGCTCCCCTGGTGATACACAGCAGAAACAGATCAAAGCAGGATTCCAGTATTCCGAAACCAACTTAAAAGTTTACTAATTCTGTGTGCGGTGAGCTTGATATTACAGTCCAGCCTCTTAAATCCGGGAACCTTGGGACCAGGCTACTGCTGGACCACAGAAAATCCCAGAATGTAGAATACACCCATAAAAAATGATGCCCCTATGTAAACAGTCTTGCAAGCTAATATACAAATAGCCTAGTTCCAAGTTAGCCTACTACAGTACTAGGTTAAATTCTGACACACTTCATCATTTTATTACTCGTATATTTTCACTTTATCACTTTATAACTTCATAGTGTATAATTTTCTTTAAAATGTTTACTTTAACACATTTAGCCTACATTCCTGAGTCAGCCCAACCATAGCTCAACTACATAATTATTCTCAGAATCTGCAGAATATTGTTGGTGGCTTCCATCTCTTAAATTTACCATCTTCGTAGTGATCGCTATTAGTTTCTTCGTCGTTATTTTGATTGTAGAGGGTAATGAAATGTCAAAAATAGCGAGTTTCAGCAATCATCGTTGCATTCGCCATCAAAAAGTAAACAAAGCACACCATTTATAGAGGAAAATGAACACTAAGCATTCTCTAATGGGAGGGGAGGGATAGAAACATTTTCTAGCATGGATAAAGTTTTATGCTTGCGCTTCTTACCTCTTATCATCATCTGCTCTCTTGGGTGGCATATCGAATGGGTAAATATACAGGCGCATAAAAGAAATGAGGTCTTTCACGCACTCTAAGATTAAGGAATTCATGCGTTGCTAAATGTCTATATTGTTTGATTAAACATTTTGACATGATAGAGTCTTCTCAAGTGGAAGCTTTAAAAAAATATATTTATGCACTGAAATTTAATATCGAAAACATATTTGACTTCATACATTTTCATTACTAACAATTATTTTCATAAAAACTATAAAAAACAAGAGATATAGTATAATTTTTGCTGTTGGGAAGTTGTAAACAATAGGTGGCGCTGCCCTCGTGGCCACTCAAACTAATGGCAGCTGATTCACAACCGAGCTGAATCACGTGGGTTCCCGGACCACGGAATGCCAGGTTTAAGATGTTAGAGTGTTCAGGGAATTTTATAATTAATGGATAAATTTAACACATCTGTGAAAATCAAAATACTGTACCCATTTTGTCATTTGGTATGGGCATACAGTATATATATGCAATTAGAGAAAACAGAATCCAGTGAGAAAGTTCTTTTGAATATGAACCTCCAACTCAGAATTGGAGCTGTATATTTATGAAATTGGCCTGCTAAAAAAATTAACATTTGGAAATTGATGAGTAATTAGAGTAACATGAATTCATGGAACGTCAGAGTATTTGAATAGTACTTTTCACAAAAGTTAATGTTATACAGCTGGTATACTGCCATCCTTACATATGACTTGAAAAGTCTTGAATATTTTTGAAAAATGCTGTATATAAGTGGAGCATTTCATCATCCCATGCTCACTCAATTTTAAGGTACAAATTTCTAGAAATACTAAGAAGCCCCAGGTCCATTGTATTTATCCTTTGAAGACACTGCAGTACACAAAAATGCTCCAAAATTTTTGTTTGTGAATTGTTACACATTTCTAGAGAAAGTATCAAGTTTGTTCATTATTGAAGTCCCCTGAACTGCTGTAAACAGTAAAGTAGTGTAGTATTAAATCTCAGTAGGCCATGTGAGTGCTATTCCTTGGTAGCCAAACAATGGAGAGTTATGTGAAGTGATTAAACAAACGTGACAAAAAATGGTTTAGCATTGTTTTAGTTTTCAAAAAGACAGGTTGCAGATCTGATTGTCTGTGTAGTAGAATGTTACAGAAGTCTTTGAAGCCCCCAAGTTGAGATTTGTTAGCATTTGAGAAATGTTATTGGAAGGAGTAGTTGTAGTTACACAAGTCATATTACATCTCATATACAGTAGCTCTCTGTCTCGACCTCTTGCAATATATCTCAGAATTGAGAATTAATTCACAAGTTTCATTTATTGCTTGGCCAGGAATATAGGGGACCCATGACTGTTTGTGCGTCATTTGTTTACACATCTAGAAAATAGATTCTGAAGACTGTGTTCACAGAAATAGGTAGGACTGTCTGGGGATGGTGTATGTCCCAGAACATCATTGATATGTATTTACTTAAAAGTGACATTAGTTAAAACATTTTTGTTGAAAACTGACTTAAAAAAATGCCACCGAGTTAAAGCAGCTCAATTTACATCTCAAGGTGTTACGCTAATAAACAAGTGGTGATTTTATTGGTGAACCATTTATTACTGTACTCGATTTTAATTGTTATGATTCATGTATGATACTTCTTGTCAGTAGTATAGTGAGTGTTGAACACTAAAATTTGTAGTGGTTTGTATAGCTATGGAATGTGGTGGGATAAGTTAGGGTATAGTTCCTCGCTGGGTGAGCGGGTTCCGTTCTCAGCTGCCACTCTGTTGGTCGCGAGTTCGAATCTCCGACTGGCCAGTGAAGACCAAGAGGCATTTGTTTCTGGTGATAGAAATTCATTTCTCGCTATAATGTGGTTCGGATTCCACAATAAGCTGTAGGTCCCGTTGCTAGGTAACCAATTGGTTCTTAGCCACATAAAAATAAATCTAATCCTTCGGGCCAGCCCTAGGAGAGCTGTTAATCAGCTCAGTGGTCTAGTTAAACTAAGATATACTTTAGGGATTCCTAGTAATTTGGGATGATATTCTTGTGGTGAATTTATATTTAAAGGGTTAACTCTCACAATCTGGGCTAAATATATTAAGTACATCCCTATGCCAGGCTAAATTTAAGGATGGTCATTTAAAAAAAAAAAGTTTGATGGTGTAAGAAAAAAAAAATTCAAACATTGCTGTGCTTTCCAGGGGAAATTGAAAGTGAATATTTCCAACCCTGTGTAGGGCTTCTTCCAAAAATCAGTGGTAAAAATATGCTAATTTTACCAAGTTATAAGTGTTTTTTCTAATATTATTATTTTTGTCAAATTATAATTACAGCTCACACAATATCATAACAGATAAGAACTAAAATCAGTAATAGAATCTGAGTTCAGTGTGTCCTCGACTTCCGGCAGGGGGATCCATTCCAGCGCCATGCGGTAAGTTGATTTTCGCCATGAGTCGATTTTTCTCTGTTAGTGCCGTAACTAGATGTTGCATCAAGTTACAATGCCATAAGCACCGTTAACTTGATGCTTATTCTTGCCGTTAGCGCTGCAAACGGCACTTACGCCGTTGTAACTTGATGCAATATCAAGTTATGGTATTGTAAAACGCTGTTAATGGCACTGAAAAAGCGCCGGAAGATTGAATCGCCGTAAGTTGAGGACGCATTTATATTTATTGTAAAATATTTGCGACTCGTCCTTGGATAGGAAATTGGGACACCATTCCCCTTTACCATCTCAAGCAAGACTAAATCTCTCCCAGCTCACTCAGACTAGTACAGTTTTCTAATTTATGGCACATGGAATATTTTTCCCACAAAATTCTTCCAGACTGTATGGTGTGAAATCTTGAACATATACTGCATTTGTTATCTGGACTCCACCACAAAGCTACAGTACAATATATGTAAACATATACTGTATGTACAGTATGTTAACTGTCCACAAGGGGTTAATGTCAGGCAAAGGCAGTGTGATTGGGATTAATTTGCCACATAACGTATAGTATAGTATATATACTGTTGTTATTGGAGAGTATAGCCTGTCAGATTGTAATGGTGTGCCTCTATAGCAGCCGTTGAAGTTGGTTAGTTTATTGGTAGTGTGACGAAGTGTCCAGTGTCTGTTCTTCAAATCAAACCTGGTATCTAAGTGCTTGGTATTTGATTACCAAACTTACCATTTATTCGACAATGATAGTTACCTCACAACAGCCAGACACCTGAACCCTCCTCACACATACAAAACGACTGATTTCTCTAAAGGGAACAGTGGTCTCTTATAAAACTTATCAATCATGAAAGAAAGCAGATTAAGTTCGTTAAACGGGTGTGAGGTAAAATCTAAGGGCGTAACTCCATTAACATTATAAAAGTTCAAGTATTTCTATTTATTTCATTTCCCTGGTTTGAGCTCACTTCAGTTACTTGAAGGAAAGCATCTCACTTACCACTCTACCTCTAATTCAAATGAAAATTACTGGTGGGTTAATAAAATGAAACTGATATAATATTTTAAATACAAAAATTTATTTCTAAATTCAAAGATTTTACATGACATTAACAGTCTCAGGGAAATTTATTATTACTTGAAAAAACAAAATTGGATTAAATCTGAATTAATCATCAGTCAAAAGTAAATCAGAAAGTAATTTATTAATTAAATATAAAAAATTATTCAAATAAAATTTAAATTGTTAGTAACAAAATTTTAATTCCCAAATGTTAAATAAAATAAGGCAAATAAATCAATCATGTAAAAATGTGGATACAAAAGACACAGAAATATACTCTGCAAAAAATTAAATATAAAAAAATGTAAAGCAAAAATTAAGGCAATAGCAAACACATCACATATGCATAAAAGAAAAATTCTTCAAAAGATAAAGCATAAAACATATAACATGAAGAAATATTAAAAAGGGCAAAAAGTATCTTTGCTTACAATCACTGTAAACATTATTTTTAGTGTGCTAAAAACCAATAACTATGTTACAATACCTTGGTATCAATTGCTTCGTGTTTTTAATCAGGCGCCGTTACACACACACTTATTAAAATGCACTGTTCAGATAACTCGGACACATTTACTAAGGAATTAAACAGTTAAAGGTTGTGAGTGACCATCGTCTACCAAAATATCAATTACATTACAACAGGACATTCGAAGTCCCGAGAGCGAGAGAGAGAGGGGGAAACGCATCCCCCTTCAACGCGGTTTCTGGTCTCAGACTACCAGGCCCCTTCGTAAGGGCATCTTAGACGGTAGGGCATAGCCTATACGAGTGCATGGACAGGTCCCAGATGAGGTTTTTATTTTAAAAACTCTTTAAAATGATAATTAGAGAGGAAGTGGAGTTACAGTTAACAATAATATTTATCATTACATAGTTTCAGAACAAGAGAATCTCTAGTTATTATAATAAGATTGGAAAACATCGTTTCATAGAAAATTCCTGAATGACGTTAGGCAACTTTCGTAATGGAATTTTCCACCCAACAGTGTTTTGATCGAGTCCCATAACACCTTGTACATTAATGGAGTCATACGAGAAGGTGATAGGAATGCATTACTCCAGCAAGTTTTGAATACTGACTAAACAAATTGCGTCCCTATACAACGAACAACGGCTCCCTGTCTCTCTCAGCACCACGCATACGTCGTCCTCTCAAACCACACAGCGTTTAATCACTGCAACCTTATGCTAACTCTTTTACGGCATATGCACATCAGAATACAAAATCATACAGTTATACAACAACGCGCATAAACACAGGGGAATACTGCATTATGAAAACCACAGCATAAGAGTAGACTACATGGAACCTTGTGAAAAAGAGTGAATTGGCCTGCAGATTTAAACTAAAACTTAAAATGCAGTCTTCTACTTTTAAAGAATTCTGATTTCTGTATTAAGATACAGGCAGTCCCCCGTTATCGGCAATCCAGCTTTATAACACTTGTCTAGCGACAAAAATTGGTGATTTTCAGCATCGATATATACCTAAGAGAGGAGCCGATAGGCACCGAAAATCCAGACTGTTGGTTATCGGCGATATTTGCTGATTGTCACACCGCCGGAACGGAACCCCCGCTGATAACTGGGGACTTCCTGTACTTGTTTTATGGTGGTTCTTTTTAAAAATAAATTAGATTTTGTCGACAAAATTGTTTCCTGAAATGAAGTTTACCATGTGTCCAAGCAATGAATTTTAGTATTGGATCTGACTTGAGTGGAAGCTAGTTAGAAGAGTTGACATTTATAATTCAGAATTGTAATTATGGAAAACATTCAGAAAGTAGACTGTCTGAAAAGCTAAGGTGATTGTCAATTTCTCAAAGTAACAGGATATCTGTCTTAATTAAGATATGTAAAACTTACACACCAGTACCAATATTATTGTAAAACTTTGGTATGGTACAAATGAATATACAAGATCATCAATTAAACTTTGACGATTCCTGTCTAAAATAATGTTTGGAAACTGGTTCCACCGTTCACAGACTGTGCCAAGAGTGATTGTGATGCAGTACTTTTAAAAGTAGTAGTTTTGCGAGAACAGCATTATGGATCAGCATAGGCAATTGCATAGATAAAATAGGAAGTGATTTTTTTTTTTTAATAGGGGGAAATATGGGATTGGTATAGAATTCTTGCATTGAGAAGGAATGCTGAATAATACATAGCTTTCTAATAGCACCAGAAGTATTTGAGTGCAAAGAACAATACTACTGGAGGTGTGCACGGCTCCACAAAGAACAAGGAAGTGGGTGATTGGTATGAGATTGGCCATGTTAATTTTTGGTATTTACATGTTTGAATTTCCTGCCACATTAATGATTAGGTTTTGCTGAGACTGGGAGCTATTTCACACTTTATTAGGAAGCAGCTAATATTGTATAGTAATACAGTAAACCCCCCGTATTCGCGTTCTCGTGGTTCGCGGACTCACTCATTCGCGGGTTTCTCTGTGGAACATATCTAGCCATCATTTGTAGAAAATTCGCCCATTCGCGGTATTTTTCACTGAGAAATATTCACTAATTACTGTATTTTCATATATTTTTCATGAATAAATGCACTTTTTGTGATAAAACTATTAAAACACTCGGGTATAAGCATTTTTACAGGGTTTTTCTTGGTTTAAACTATCAAACTGGGCAGTTCTAAGTGTTTTTAGATGGGTTTTAAGCATTTGCGGATTTGACCTATTCGCGGGGGTGTGTGGAACGCATCCCCCGCGAATATGGGGGTTCACTGTAGTATTATTTAAAATTCATTTTCCAACTGTAGTTTATATTGCGAGGTACCATAAAAGTTATATTGGAATGAAAGATGAAAGAATTTGACTGCTAACGTTTTGTCTTGTTCTGTTGAATGTTAGTGGGGTGAAAATCAACTCTCTCATGGTGGAATGTTCATATTACACTGTCAATAGTATACCTTGGGTCAAACTTTGTATCTTGTCGACATATGATTGGGATACTGGAGACCACCTGTCTGTCAAAGTGAGGTACAGTGCTGTCAGAATATTTTGAAATGTAATCACTGACATCATGTAGTAGAGGGTAAGGAAAAAACTTTTTCCTAATGCCAATTTTTGGGGGGGAGATGGGGTGCTTACACCCATGTTAGAGTAATATTTATCCAAATGTATATGGTCTTGAAATTGACACGTAATACCAAAGAAAATGCATCAAATGGTGTTGTCCCCTGAAGAGTGAAAGTAGATATATGAAAGTAGATATTCAGTAGTTGATCTCTTGATAGGTTGTCATTACAGACTTAAACTTTGGAATACAACACAGTATTTAAATATGTATAGTGTACTGTATATAATGCATTTTAACTACAGTAGTCACTTGTATTTAAGATGCATTCCAGCACCCAATGCCAAAAACTGATAAACCATATGCAGACCCCAACAGTACTGTATATTCTTGAGTTTAACTGATAAATAAACTAGTAAAGAACATTATGCAGTACTCTCTCTCTCTCTCTCTCTCTCTCTCTCTCTCTCTCTCTCTCTCTCTCTCTCTCTCTCTCTCTCTCTCTCTCTCTCTCTCTCTCTCTCTCTCACAGAGGTTTGTGCGCGCGCGCACATGGAACAATATTAATTTTACTTCACCAAACTTAGAACATGAGAGATTTTTATTCAACTATCTTAGCCATACTATGTACACACCAGTTTCAATTTATTGCTGCTGGAATTGTCTAAACTATGACAATGCATACAGTGGTGATTATATGGTGTAGATTGCTGAATATGCAGGTATTGTAATGTTGTTACGCGTTATGCTGTTAATGCAGAAGGCAGAGCAGACAAAATTTAATAGGGCAATAGTTGGTGGGGGGATTGTCAGTAGTCAAAACTCGTTCTGCTACCTGGGACAAAAGGTACCAACTAAATGGCGGGGCTTCCTCCCTACTGTTGGCAGCCAACTACCAATAACCATCTTGTTATTTAGTTAAACGGCTGGCTCCAGCTTGCTCAAAGTGAATCCCATGTGTAAAGACCGAAGGTTTTTATATTGGGAAAAATACAAATTACTTTAAAAATTTGTCATTTTTCATACCTTTGGGAAGGAAAATATGATTTGGAGCCATTTCCTGTGCATTTTCCAAAATTTTTACAGTCCACTTTGCTGAATCAAAAGCTCACATGTTCAAAATGATCTTAATCTTAGTGTAGAGAAATTCTTTACTGCCAGCTTGGCTTTTTGTCAAGATTTTCCACATCTTCCTTGATCGCTTAGAGGAATCCATTGCCACCAGTTTGTTTTATTAGGATTATATTTTCTTCCATCATTGTCATTCTTTGGGAATTCTTTGAAATCGTGAACATTGTTACATCAGCAATTGTGAATCATGTCCATCAGTCCATGATTTCTTTGTCATGGTCATCATCAGTTGCTGAATGAATCATTGGATACCTTGTCAGTTGTAATGAAACCTTGACACACCAGATGATACCCTGGTTGAGTGGCTGAAGCAGAGAGGTTATGCAGCAGAAATGCTACCCGAATATATTTAATTTTCAGTGCTGATCTGCACGTGACCAGTGCATTGTCTTTTATTTATAGAATCTTGAATGGCAACTATCTCTCCTCTAAATACTTTCTGCAGTTTGGGTGTAAAGCATTGGTGGAACCATTCAGTAACTTTGCTGTGATCCATGCCTTGGGATTGTGTTGAAGACAAATATATCTTGTTTTTTTATGCCCTTCTGCTTTGCATCTTGCACAGAAGCAGTGTTAATCTTTCCTTCCATACCTTGAAGGTGCCTGTTTTTAACTTTTGTGGATATGGTTTCTGCTGGGTGTCATTTGTTCAGCCTAGTCCTTTTTCACCCCAAAATTATCTTATGGTTGTTGCCTCCGCCTTCAGTAATTTTCTTGAACTACTGGAAGCTTGGCAGCATCTGTTTTGTAGGCGGAGGCAGCCTCTCCAGTAACTTAGGAGGTTTTGCCTAACTCCAAACTTATGCATCCTTTCCTGCTTGCTGTGAATGGCAGTATCCCCTTCCCCTCATTTGTATTTTCCTTGAAATTCCTCAAAATGGCTGAAAGTTTTTTGCCATATATTGTCCTAGGTACGGTATTCTTTTCTGATTCAGATGTTCCACCGGATTTTTAATTTCTCTACCACCCGTAGTACTGTAGATCTGTGTTATAAACACTGTCAGTCTTGTAGCCTGTGGTGCAACAGTAATTGCAGTCAAGATTTTTCTTGTATTATGCAACAAAATAATAAAAAAAAAAAGAAATATAACAAAATGGAGACACTTTCTTGCTGTACAATTTGGCAGCTTTCATAGACAATTTTTGTTTCAGTTTTAATAACCTCAAGAACTATATTTTCTACCAAGAGAATGCATTTCATGCTTTCTCTTTGATTCTGAAGTATGTACAGCCTTCATCAGTTTGTGAATGCTTTTGGGGCCTTTTGAATTTTTAGTTAAAATTAGTACTCTTCAGTGTGAGGAATGAGAAATTGCATCATTTATACAAACAAGAAGAATGCTTGAGGTAGACTAGAAGCTTCATTGGCAAAACAGACAGAAAAAATTTTGCAGTCATATTTTACAATATACAGCCGTAAGTATTCAGATGAAAATCCGTTAGATAACTGCTTTTTATATGTTCTGTTACTACTGTACCGGCTTAGTTAGCTTCAATAACTAAAACACACACACACACACACACACACACACACACACACACACACACACACACACACACACACACACACACACACACACACTCTCTCTCTCTCTCTCTCTCTCTCTCTCTCTCTCTCTCTTGCTCAATTGGTTCTCTCTCTCTCTCTGATATGCAGATATGATGTCATATCACATCAGATAAATATAAAAATCTGAGAAATCATATGGAAAGCAAATATCAAACATCTCATTGATGACAATCTCCTTTTTAACGAACATGGCTTTATTCACAGGAGATTTATGGTATCACAGCTAATCAACCTATCAGAGCCCTAGAATTGGGTAGTGAAATTGACACCTTTTGATTTGACTTGACCAAGACTTTTGACAAAGTTGATCGCTTCATATGACACAAGAAGCTTAAGGAAAATGGATGGTTGGACCTGTAGGAGGCTGGATGCATAATTTTAAATCAGATGTTTCAACTAAGCATTATCCAAATTATCCCAGGTCATCAAGTGTCCAGCAAGGAACTGCCCTTGTTGTAAACTTTGTCACTATAAAGACTAGTAATGTTGTTAACTTGCCAAGCTCTTTCATATCTTCACTTGCCGATGAACCCATGTTTTAGCCTTTTGAGACTTGAGAACCACAAACCATTTCAAAATGAATAAGATTGTATAATCTACCTCTGGGTGTAAACAAACCAGTCAACCTTTAATGGAGATAGATTGAGTACATACACTTTGGTAAATAATCAAGAAACTCAACGTGACAGATGGAAATGCAGTTACAGTGTCGGTAAATAATTAAGAAACTTTTAGCTTTACAGATGGAAATGCAATTATGTACAGTGTAATTCCTTACTTCAGGCGAGTTGTAACAGATCTTTGAATAATTCCCACTGTTTTTGAAACTATTGAAGATGTTGTACAACAATACAGTATTGCACATATAGTACAGCACTGTATTTGCTCTTTCCCTTTGTTTATATAAGCGTGAAAATGGGACCTGTCATATGCTCTATCTGATTTGATCCTATTTGACAATCCAGAAAAGCACCTTTAACCTCAGGGAAAATATGGATAAAGTTGCATTGTAAGTTTTGAAAACATAAGGACAGTTGGTTTGTTAGTAAGCAAGAGTTTCAGGTAGCAAAACTTTATTTTATACCATACTTCCTTTAACCTTTTGTTTTGATATATTGCAAGGTCGGCATTAAATCAACACACCAGAAAAACTTGAAAGCGTATAAGGTCTGAAATACAAAACTGAAGATAGGAAATACAATATTGATAAATTGATTTTAGATCTCAAGAGTGACATTTCTTACCAGCATTGTTGAAACCATGGTGCTGTACTGTATATGGTTGGTATACAGTTTAGTAGCTCTGAAGGTTTGCGCTTATCACTGCCCTGTGGTGTTGATCTAAATGCCATTAACTGAAGGCCTCTGATTCTTTCAAGCACAGGAAACTATTAAAGAGTACTGTATTGGTAGAAGATATTTAAAATGGGTTGGTCTTTTTTTTTCTTGTATATATATAGAATGAATTTTAAGGAGTTTATTAGAAAGAAGTGTTTGTGTACTTGAAACAAAATAAATATACATTTTATAATCAAGGTTGTGAATCTTCAGAAGATACCCAATGGCAATATTCTGTTGTAAGCGTTGCAGGTTAACATAACCTAGTGTAGAGCCTATGATGTAAAATCTAATTAGGTTGACTCATGTTTTTTCAAGAACAAGAACATCCTGTGATGTAGCTCTGTTTCCTGGAGCTGTTAGTAATATTTTTTCATCTGTCTTGTTTTTTAGTAGAACTTGGAATTGGGCAGTTGTATGGTACCTTTTTAACTTCAGTATGAAATTTAGTCATCAGTCTTTATGATATTTAAAAAGTATAATTATGATTAACTATTTACGGAAAGGTGATGGTACGAGAAACAAGAGTTAGTTTCATTTCATAAAATTACATTACTTGCTTAGATGTTTTACAAAGCACACTTCTGCCTTACCAAACAGTTAAAAAATTCAGCATTATAACTTTATTCAAGTCTTGCCAGCCATTTCACTTTGATTCATCATAGCTGCATCTTTTTCAAATATTCAACTACTTTAATACTTTTCAGTGCCTGTCCTTTCCTCTTTTGTGTCAGTATGCAAAGAAATTGAACTGCTGCTGATATCTGGTAGCTGGAAGAAGTGTCTGTGACATTCAGTTTTACTTTGTTGAAGTTGAATAGTCTATGTTGCACCTTGATTTGTGTAAACAATTTTTGGAACACTAATCCCCCACTGCCTTGTGTGTATGTGTGTTTTGTGTCGTATGAAATATGGAAACTTACGCTATTACAGTATACTGTACTGTATTGGACATTGTTCCGAAATGATGGGGAACATTTTGAAATTCTTAGAGCCTGAATAAGATAATTTAGTTGCCTTGTGTGTCATTGGGTAGAACTTTTTAGATTTTTAAAATGGAACATTGGGTAACACTGTAAATGCAGATAATACTTATCCACTAATTTTTATAATTTTAAGGAAATTCTAGGATGCACTCAAAGCTAGTAAAAAATGTTAGACAATTGTACGTAATACATAAGTAAGATATGGTCCAAACTGTTAAGTACTGCTTTGCCTGCCAAATAAAGTTACCTAGGAAATTGAAAATGAATTGAAAAGTTAATGATAATACAGCAAGGATGTTATTAAAGCTCGGACATTTTTTGAAATTTTTTAAGTTAAAAATAATCAGGCCAATTTGTCTTTTGGAACAAGTTTTTTTATAGACTTCAATGGCATTTACAGTTTTTGCTAAAGTAGGGTGTCAGTTGTTAACCTTATTGTAGTAGCACGCATCTTAAATTATGCAGTTATGGCAGAAGAGAACTAGCGGGATGTATCATATGATGATCATTATTTTGTTCCATGGTATTTGAGCTAATTTTGTGGAAAAACATTTATATCACTTGACCAGGCCGTAAATGACTACTGTATATGGCAACACTCACACAGCTCAAGGTAGGAGGAAGAATAGTCTTCCTTGAGAATTCACTGGGGGAATGTACTGTAGACCCCTGGTATTCACAGGGGTTAGGGACCACAACCGCCCACAAATAAATGAAATTCACGAATACTTGAGGCCCCCTCTAAAAATGTTTATAACTGCCTATTTTAATAGTTGAGACACCAACTGTAGCATAGTCTCCCATCTAAAAATGATAACTACCTATTTTAATAGTTCAAACACCAAATATACCTTAAACTATCATCTTAAAATACGTCAATATCATTTCAAAGTCATATTATAACATTAATACCCATAAAAATCCTGTAGATGGCTTACAGCTATGCGTGAACACTCCTACAACTGTTACTTTTACCAAGGTGAAAAGTAATCAGGTTACCCGTATATTCAGGCACACACATTTTCAAATAGTGTGAAAGCCTTATTGTTTTCTTTTAACATAGTTAGGGGTAACATTAGTACAACATTTGGTGAAGTATTTTTAAGAAAAAGTAAATTTTATTGATATTTTGGTGTTTACATTAATATTAATATTTGAAAATTACTAAATTTATTATAAAAATGTACAGTATTGTGGCAAAAATGAACTGAAAATGAATAATAGTGAATATTTTGGGTATTCTCTATGAGAAAATCTGCTAATAGGCGAATTTTTGGAGTTATGGTCCACAGAAAAATTTGCTAATAGGTGAATCCGCGAATCTTGAACTGCGAATAGTCGGGTCGACTGTACTACATCTCCCTATCCCAGTACATCTCATATATTATTTTCCATAAATATAGTCAGGGATCTTTGCTGATTTTAGTCTTGATTTTTTACAATATTATTTGAGCTGCAGTTGTAATTTTTCAAGAAAGAATAATGCAACTCTCTCAATGGTACTACATCTCATTCCAGCACATCCCGTATATATTTGTCCATAAATATGCTCGTGGATTGTTGATGGTTTTAGTTCTTATCTTTTATAGTATTTGTGAGCTGTAATTGTAATTTTGCAAGATATTGTAAAAAAAAAAAAAATAGTTAATTTGTTAGAATTTCTGGGTGGCAAATGGGGAAGTATGATCTTTTAATATTAAACTTTTAAGTTTTTAAAAATTATTGTTTACATTTGTTACCAGAAATAGTTCTCATTGAATCTGTATCTGTTTTGTTTTAACAATATCCTCATGGGTGTCATCTTATTTGCAGGTGGAGCCATTTTCCTTGGGTGAGGGTGAGGGGGAGGAGGAGGAGGTGGTTGGAGCTGGTGGGAACGTCCGCAACAAGTTCTTGTTGTCGGCTGCTGCAGCCCATGCTACGGCCACCACGCCTGACCTTAACACAACCTCGCCACATCACCACACTCAACCGCACTTTGATCCTGATACTCATTCACGATTAGTGGCTCTTCTTGAAGCTGCAGGTTAGTATTTAGCTCTAGTGTTACGTGGCAAAGCTGGTCCACGTAGCATGTTATGGTACTTGGCAGTTTCTTTCTGCAGTTATTTTAGCCACTTTTCTAGGATAAAGGCTATAGAAATTTTATGTAGATTTTTAAAAGTTCTAGTGAAAATTTAAATTAATTTTAAAAGTAATGCATGTACATAGGACCTGAAGTGATATCAACAAAGGCGCACGTTAAATTAAATCACTCAGATTTATCACTAATGCAGTTTCAGGGAAATTAATATAGTAAAATTTATGGCTAAATTCACAGTGAGTACCAAGATACTGTACAGGCAGTCCCCAATTATCGGTAGGGATTCCGTTCCGACAGCGTGACGATAATCGAAAATCGGCGATTTTCGGTGCTTATCAGTGCCGGTAACTGGAGATCAGTGCCTCTTTTTAGGTGTGTATCAGCACCGATAAGTAGAAATCATTGCTGAAAATGGAGATAAGCCCCATAAAATTGGATCGGCGATAACCGGGGATAAGCTGTACATGTATTTAAAAAATGAAAAGTTAAAAACAAATTAGATTTCCAGTGAGATGGTAATTATAGTGTCCATAGCTGCACTAAGCTTGAAGTAGAATTCTGGAGAGGAGTAGAAGAGGGAGAAATAATTATTACATTACTGAAAGAAGCAAGGTTTTTGTGACTGAAAACACATTGTGAAAGAAATCCTTTTGTAACAACTTTTCTTAACCTTATGAGATTGTGGGGTGGGAGACAGTAAACTTGTTTTGCACACACACTTATCAGTTGTAAGAAATAATTTCTTATTGCATGCTGTAAATTTGATTTTTATGATAGACACTGGTTTTGGTGCAATTTCATTTCAGATCATTGAACTTCTTATCTTTGAAATAATATTCAGTACATAGAATGGTGGGTAGGTATTTGCAGAGAATAGAAATTTCTTTACTTTTAACATTTTTCTTTAGAAATATATTTGAAATTTATTAATTCTGTTTTTGTACTGTACCGTGAAAAAATAACATGGATACCCATTTCATTTATATTTTTGTGCTATTTTCTGTAGCATTTGGTAAAATTTTTATAATTTGTATTTTAGACTGGTTCAGTTGTTTTTAAACAGTCAACACTTGAGTGGGTTGTATTGTTAAGCCTACACTCCAGATGTCACCCCAATCCAGCCCAGCATCAGTGTGTTTGTTTATTTTTTTATTTTTTATATTTAATTTCACCAGAACGAGTTATTGGAAAGGATTATAATAGATGGACCAGGTAGGTTTAGCCAGCTGAAGAATAGAATTTACAATGAATTGACATAGTTTTAGCTTAGCATAATTATTCTAGGCTTTCTGACAGTGTGAAAATGTAAAAGTCCCTGGAATATAAAAGAAAATTGAGCAGAATCCTCATAACAGGTGAAACATTTCTGTCTGTGCATCTTGATTGGCTGTATTTCAGGAAAGGTTGGAGTTATCCTTAACCCATTTAGATTCCTGATGAGGCACAAACCTCAGTAGGAAATTGTACACTGACTACTATAAGCATTGTAGTTTTTTATTGGTCAGTGTAAGTTGAGTGTTGTTGGATGATGCAGGTTCCTTGCTGGTTGCAGCAGGTAGGGATTGACTAGAAGATATACATGGATGCATCTACTCAGGGCTGAGAACCCATCTGATCACCAAGTGAACTGAAAAGCATATCAGTTTTGTGGAATTAAGACCACCAAGTATCCATGACTTTCATGTGAGGACGAAATGTTATATTTACATTTTGTGACTGCCACTGTCACATACCTTTGGAACAAAGGGGAATGTGCCAGGAAGTCTGCATCATCTGGCAGTTGAGATCTTTACTTTGGCTAGAAAGCACAAGATCTTAATGTGCCAAGATTCTTGCTGGGCTTTTGAACCTTGGTAGGTGATGTCCTTAGCAGCATTTAGCTTGCTTTTGATTTAGTGGTTGTTGCACTTTGTTCATCAGTAAGGTGATTTGGCAGGTGTGGGAAATGCCTTCTTTTTGGAGATCTGTATGCAAAATCGCTTAACATTAGACTGCTAGTTTTTTAATAATTTTCAGCTGGACCCAGTGGAATGGACCACAAGCTCATTGTTGCAGGTGTGAAATGATTGTGACCATCGATGCCTCAGTACCCACTGGATAAATCTACCAGGTTGTGGTAAAGTCCCAGGTTTCATCAAAATCCTGGGTGACTAATTGTTCCTCTTTAGTTCAAGTAGGAGTGGTTCATGAATCTCCTAGACCTAGTTGTCAACACCCCTAGAGCATTTACCAGCTAGGGGAAACTTCTGAACAGTGCACGTCCACCAGTTTGGCAATTACTTGAAGTCCGTTCATCATCTTCTTGAAATGTCAAGAAATTGTTGCTGGCAATTAAGGGTTACAGAGCTGCTTTTATGTTTATTCATCTAGCCTAGTCTAAACTTGGGAATTGATTGTGATTACTTGTACCTGTTGTGTCATTTTAGCCATTTTATTGCCAAGTTGACAATTAATACCTAGTTAGGATTAGTGCAGCATGACCAGTTCTCTTGACAAGCCTCTCGTGGATGGTTTCTTGTTGACTTTAACACTTAAAATAGTTTTTACTTGCTCATACAGCATTTTTAGCATGCTAAAGAGCTGCAAGGCTTGTCAGTATGTTGGGCTTTTTAGTATGGCCTGGGTTTGGTAGCTAAGACTCGGTTCCTTGATTAGTGGGACATGACAGTGGCTGTCATTGATATTCATGCTTTTGTTTTTTCTTCACAGGATAATCTATTCCTTTGATGAGTGCATGCCATAAGGACTTATTCTCAGTGTACTAGAGAAGACTTATCCTCAGAGTGCTAGAATTTGTTTCTTTCATCTTGCCCTTTTGTCCATACTGTTAATCTTTTGCTGAGAATCTTTCTGAGTTCAGGATTAAGGCACATGAAGTTAGTGCTCTCTTCCATCCTGTTTGTTAGTCATCAGGAGGGGACTCGGAGGTGCCACTCAGCTTGACAAGATTTTAAATTAGTGATGTCACTTGAAAGATCCTTGGTGTATTCTTGTTGGGACCAGTTATCATAGCAGGTTGTGTACTGGAAGGGATTGCACAATTTCTTCCTCGTCCTCATCTTCATGATATCCTTCACATTCCAGCACGTTGGAGACATGGCTGTTCCAGGGTATCAGCTTTCATGCTTCATGATGCTTGTGAATGGTAATGGTCAGCTCTCTATGATGGTTTCTGTATTTTACAGGTATGACTGCTTGTTTGTAGAAGATGTAACTAAAAACATTTAGTCAAATGTTTTGTCCTTTTACATCAGCCTCCAGCTTGGTATTGTAATCCCTCCTGAGTTGTAATTCAGTTACAGTAATATGTAATTGAAGAGGTTGTATTGGACAGATGATGATTTTATACTTCATACATCCCATTAGAATACTACAGTGCATCACAGATTTAAGGCAGCACGGATTTACAGCAGATTCGATCTTGAGCATTTTCACTTCCGTTACTTCATGTTGCATCAAGTTACGGCGCCGAAAGTTGATGCTGCTTCAAGTTATGACACTAATGGCAAGAATAGGCATTAAGTTAACAGAGCTTTTTGCATTGCAGCTTGATGCAACATCAAGTTCTGGTGGTGTAAACGTTGTTAAAGCACCGATAACAGCAAAACGCTGACTTCGGTGGAAGTCAGCTTACAGCGCAGGGCTGGAACAGATCCCGCGCTGTAAGGTGAGGACCTACTTATTGGTTTGCTCTCCTCTCTTCCCTCACAATGAGAACAAAAGATTATGTAATTGAGGTGTCAAAGGAGGCTTAAAAGTGGGTATAAGAGGACCCATTGCACAGAATGGCAACATCTGTAAATGCTTCGAGTTGATTTGTTCTTAACGTAGTTGAGTTATGTAATTGTATATCTATTTATTCCCCCCCCCTCTCTCTCTCTCTCTCTCTCTCTCTCTCTCTCTCTCTCTCTCTCTCTCTCTCTCTCTCTCTAGCATTGTGTATCAATGTTCTAGTCCAAGTTTTTGTAAAAGTTATAGCCCATGATAAAATGTGTTTGATGTCATGGGTTAATTAGTAGTGTATTGCATATTTCTATAAGATTTCAAAAAATTATTTACAGATCCTAACCTTGTGTTTTGGATGGTGAAAGGATTTTGGGGAACTATTGCCGTATTATAATCTTTTAATAAGCTCTGCACGTAGATTTGAATGGACTTTTTATATTTATGTGAATTTACCAAAAACCCAGTACCACTGGTATTTACTTGCCCTGTATAAAATGAGCAGACAAAGGCACATACCCTCTTCAAAACTAGAAATGGAATTAAATGCGTGTGTTTGTTACTCTGGACTTTGGTATCCTGTAGATTGTGTAATTTAAGGATTTTGTTAATCATCAGGACATGTCCCCAAGTTAGCTGGCAAGATGAGGTGCCACTGTATTGGTTTTGGGGGTATTTTTGTGTACAGTAAATAGTAGTCTTTAATAACCTTGACTTCAGTAAATTGATTTTTCAATGAGATTTTCTTTGCTCTCAGATCCAGAAGTTCTTCGTCGACTTACCTCTAGTGTTTCTTGTGCTTTGGACGAAGCTGCAGCAGCCTTAACGCGCATGCGCTCGGAGACAGTAGGAGGGGCGGCAGCAGCAGCAGCGGCAGCGGCGGCGGCAGCTGCTGCAGCCACGGTGGGAGGGAGTAGTAGTAGCAGTAGCAGCAGCAGCAGTAGTAGCAGCAGTAGCAGCAGCAGCACGCCAGGAGACGGGCAACGTACGTTGGTTGAGGCGTGCACTGACGGAGACGTGTTGACTGTTCGAAGGCTGCTAGATGAGGGAAGATCTGTCCATGAAACAACAGAGGAAGGGGAAAGTCTTCTTTCATTAGCCTGCTCTGCTGGTTACTATGAACTAGCTCAGGCAAGTGATTTGATCAGTTTTCTATTCTGTTGTGTATATTTTGTAGTGCTGATTGCTGGATAGAGGTAAGTAAGTAGTTCACTATACATTTGCTTGTACTGTATTAAAAATAGCTTTTGTAGTACTCTCTTTAAATTTAGGGCCACACCTGCTGTATGCATTCACGGATCATTTTTGTAAAGGTAAGTTCAGGGAACTTTTCATTGTGATTTTTTTGGTGTGCTGTATTCTACCTGAATTTTATGGAAAAGAAATTTGCTTGTATTGGTGTACACAAATATTGAAGTTGGGCAAATTGTATTTTACAGTAGGTTTTGGCATTTAGGAGGGTAAATCTATTAGCATTTCAGTGATCCAACTAGCTATTCAAAACCCAAAATAGCTGCATCTCTTTTTATATATTGATTATAATTGTTTGGGAATCTGACAGACCCACAATTTGCAATTTTGATATTTGTTGCAGCATGGACTATATGGTTTCTCACAGGTTAGAGGCAAAACTAAGAACTGTATATGCCGGCGTATAAGGTGACTCGGCTTGTAAGACGACCCCACATTTTCATGTAAAAGTATAGGTTTAGAGGTATGTTTGCCATACAAGACGATTCTTAATTTATTAAATAACACTACCAGCTGATGTAAGTTAGTTGGTACATAAATAAAATCAATAATTATTGGAATTATCGTACTAAAAATTTGTGAA
This sequence comes from Macrobrachium rosenbergii, assembly GCF_040412425.1. Lineage (NCBI taxonomy): Eukaryota > Metazoa > Arthropoda > Malacostraca > Decapoda > Palaemonidae > Macrobrachium > Macrobrachium rosenbergii. The sequence goes on from NC_089753.1 coordinate 20,668,415, forward strand.
ATCAGTACCTTCAAGATTTTAAAATGTTTGGCAAAGTTCACTATTACGAAAAAAATACTTTTGTATTCCCTTGTGATGTTTACCGTATATTTTTCCTAACAAATGCTCAGTGCCTATGACATCACTATCGGTGGAGTAATACCCGTTGGAAGTAGATCTGCATAAATGCATTTCTTTAACATTTAAAAGATCCCTGATGTTAACGATAACTGGGGAATTGTTGATATCGCAAAACCCTTTAGTTTGATTGTAAAATACTACCAAGGAAATATTGGCCTTGAGTAAACAGCAAGACTCGTAAGTAAAGCACGACTGGGAACTACGAACACGGCTATGTTTCGTAAACAAGAAAGTGAGACTACCCCAATTTACCCTTTTTGTAACTTTAAATTATCTATCATTGTTAAAAGGGGATTGCATAATAAGTGTCAATAACAGAATTGTCTAATATTGCTTTATAATAATGGTACCCTGGATAAAGCTAGTAACAAAGTGAGAGTTCACTCATCCTAACGTCTCAGTATGATAGTTTACAGTATTACAGTTGTTTTGTGTACAGTGCCGATAGTTATGAAGACAGTTACCTATTGACACAACTGTCAACAGTTCAGGGGTTAGCTGCCTATTAAAAATCTTGGCAGCATTGCTTTTTTTATACTTGGCATATAAGATGACCCTTTATTTTGGGGGAAATTTTTTTCAAGTTGAAAGGTCACCTTATACGTCAGCTTATACGGTAATAGTAATTTGGGTGTCATCTAAGTTAGATCTATGCAGATGCAAAGATTTTATTGCAGAATAGGTACAGTTTGTTTTAGCCTCTGTAATCCTAAAAAAAAAAAATTGTGTATGTAGATAAACCATTTAAGTAGTGGTTAATCAATTTCAGTTTTGGTTAGAATTTGATGTTAGTGAAAAGCAGGAAAAAATTCATATAGTTTTTGTGTTTATGAGCCTGGTCCAGGCCATTTTTACTAGAGTTTACAGATGATTTTGGTTTTAGAGCCACAGTGTTTTTTCATCACAAAGAAACTATAAACAAGTTGTATCAAGTTCAATCGTTAGCTGTTTTGATCTTTGTGAGCATTTTACTTTGACCATCATGATTTTGTTTATACTGTACTGTTTCTTTTATGGCCACCACGCTATTGATAGACTGCAAAAAGTTAATATGCTGATATTTTTTCAGTGGTTTTCAAAGGTGCCCCATACACCAGACATTTAAATTTACCCTGTTTTCTCCGTGTTTTTTAATAAAAAATATGACCTTGGTTTTCAAAATTTTAATCGAGAGAACACAGACTGCACAAATTGAACAATTAGAATATTTTGAAGTCCTTGCAGTTGTTTTGAGGTATGAAAACACATGTATTCCATGTTGACGTAACTAGTATATGATTGATGATGTGTGTGCTGTAAGTCAGTATGAAAATTCTCTGCATAAGCTTAGAATTTGCTCTTTATAAGTAGAGCTTGTTTTCATGTGCAGTCAAACATTTTACCAGTAAGGTTAATATGGGAATAGTTACAGCTGTGAGAAGTTTAATGGTGATAACTAATGCTATCCTTCCAAAACCTATTGGATGTGGAGTTTTTTTTAGTTATCAAAACTTGCTGTTTTTCTCTCATATCCTAGTAATGACCAAGTTGGCTGTACCGTGACTTTTTTTTTTCTCATTATCAAAGAATTTTGACACTATTATAGATACCAACAATGGACTATCACCCTAAAATGGGAATTTCATGTGAAGTTTGTCCCTTCCAAATGTGTTGAATGCTCTTCAAGTATTACCCAATGCATTATCATATATGCTCAATCATTATACTGTGAACAAGATACAGAATTAACTAAATGATTTCTTGTACATACTGTAGTTTTTGTATTGAGTATACCTGCTTCATTAATGTTAGCGTCTAGGATCATAATCATTAATGTAAGGTGATCTGACTTTAGGTTTGACAATATATCACCAATAACCCATAGGTCAGTTTTCTTAGTATACATACAATAGGTCTTGAAGTTTTATCAGTAGCAGTGGTGCATTGAAAAGAACAAAACTTTTAAAAAAAATTTAGTGATGGTTTTTATTATAAAGCATTAGGTAAAATTCTAGAAAAAGTAAAGCAGGGTTTTTATGCATTGTATGCCAAGCAGTAAAGTTGCATGGGTGCTTTATTCTTGTGCTTGTTCCTGTTTGGAATTTTTAGCGATATCAAGATAAACGGGACACGGACTTTCATTATGTGATATCTAGAGACATTCAAACAGGTTAAGAGTTTACAGTAACAGTTCATACTCAGTATTTCTCTGGAATTTTCCAAGAATTCTTAATTTATCATTGTACCCATTTGGTAATGTAAGTTGCAGTTGTTTATCTTTGAGATACAAAAGCCAGTTCTGTTCTTTGCTACATTTCTGTATTAAAATTCATCTTGTATAAGTATCCTTAATACAAAGGATACTTACACAAAACTGCATATTATTTGGAATGTGGCAAGTTAATTTTTACCTGTTTTGGCATATTACAATAATTTTCCATAATCAGTCTGAAATATTCTTTAAAGTCAGGCCTCCCCCCTTTCTTTCCTGGAGGATTGAGGGGGGGAGGGGAGTTAAGACGCCACAATCTATGGAATTCCAACTTTCTGCTTGGATGAAGAATAATGCATGGAAGGCATATGGGTGCTGTGCTTTTTGGGGTATGTTTATTGCTCAAGTTATTGAAATAATGGAACGACTGGTATCATGGTGGTAATTTTGATAGCTATTAGATATTTTTCATGAATATACATTAAAATATATGCAGGTTGGATTGCTTGTATGTAATAATGATAATCGGGTAGCTACTGAATCGTTTAGATAATTGGATTACTTTCTTAGAAACAGAGGCTAGGACTGTTGCATATTAAAGTAATCATTGTTTACCAAGTGGACAGCCAGTTGGAGATTTTCCTAATTGTTAGGGTTTTAACCAAGGCACTTGAGCAGAGGCCCAGAGACTTGTAGACAGGAAGACCTGATGAAAAAAATTCATTGTGCCTCCAACTTGGGCCAGTGCTCATTGGTGGAAGTACTGACAGCAAAGAGTGGCATGCACAACTGCTGTGCTGCTTACCTTAGCAAATATATGGTATTGTCCTGCTATTAGGATAGGGCATATCCCTTCTTCAACCTAAAGTAGGAATAATTATTTGTAAATCAGATTCAGTAGGACAAAGCCCAGGAAAGCTAGACAGCTGAATTTAGTAAGATTCTGGTTGACTAAACAGCTCACCATTCACTAGAACTAGGATCTTGAGCAGGGTAAAGTGAACTATATTTAGGTTGTGTGACAAGGACTGGAAATTAAGTGTTCTCCCTATTTCAAAATTAAGTGGCTGCCAGAATCTATGAATATTTTTTGAAGAGATCGTCAAGAAGTGAAAGGTTGAACCTGTTCAAGACTCAGACCTTATTAATTATGTGATCTCATACCTTGCTAATTCTCCATGGCTCGTTGTGCTTAGTTAGTACTGTCTGATTCTGAATGTAACCATTTTTGGCTGAATTTTTTGTGGCCATTGATGGCTGCAATTTGAATGTGTTTATGTGAATTTTATTGCTAGATTAATGTTGAATTATACACATTTAAAAATCTAGGATGCTGGACTTGCAAGACACTACATACTAACACAGGTTGCTGAAAATTTTATTTTTAAATACCTTGAAACTAGACACTACTTGATCACAATCTCAGACGGTGTAACGTGTGCATCGTCATATATATTTTGGTAAAGCCCATTGTTCTTGCATTGACCTAAGCAGTGAATTAAGTACCTGGTAGATACTGAGCTGTAGCGGGGGTGTGCATGGGCTAACAACCTTATCCCATAGTGCTTGCTGAGTAATGGAGCAGTTACACCTGGAGCCATGGCCTCGCAGGGAAAGAGGTGTTGAAAAAATATATATACAATACATAAAAGTAATTTATTTTATTTATCCTCCAGTTTTCAAAATTATTAGTGTTAAGCTTTTCATTATCCACTATTACAATCTTGTATGGAGTAGTGATTGTAATAGGTTAAAAGAAATCTCCGGGTTTAAGTATACATAGGGTTAGGTGCAATAATGTTACAATGTCTCAAGTGTCTTAATCTTACCAGTTTTACAAATTTTCAAGATGGGAAAGACTTGAATAGAGATGGCAATATTTGTGTTAAAAATTTTAACAGTCAAGTTTACCTCCGCACATACAGTAGTGATATAGATGCAGCTAGATGCAGTATATTTTTTAAATGCATGCTAGTGTCATACACTTATTGCAATTGTAATAATGTCTTATGTGCTATTTTAGGAATTGTGAATTTGTTTTGATCGAGGATTTTCAACATTTAATCTATAAAATCTTTGAGAAAAATAAAATTACCTATTGAAAATAATTTCCTTTGGCTTGCCGGTTACTTTCTCTTTCATTTTATTCACAGCTCCTTTAAATTTCAAATTACTGCAACTCATTACACTTCATCTAAGCTTTAATCAACCTTCCCTCTGCATTTACTCCTTCCTGCTGTGTAACATCCCTGCGCTTTGCTCACTTGCATCATGCTTCACAAACATAGCAGCTAGTGGTGTTGCTGGCTCGCGTGCTTATGCAGTTGTTCCAGTCGCAATGTGCTGAATGTTCTTGGTGCTAATCTTGGGCTAGGTCATGTGTTGTTTTCTGCTCTGCTGATTTTATTTCTTGGTCTCCCTGTTATTCAGTTTGCTGTGCCCTTCTCATCCCTCTCAGAATGGCTTGTTTTAAAAACTTTAGTGATGTTAGCATAGCATGTTGTGTAACCAAAGCTTTTTGTTTTTTATGCATTGAACAGATCCCTAGATCCTTGGGTGTTTTCAGTTTAAGACCTGGTTCAAACCTGTATATCCCCCTAATGTATCCCTGCAGATGGTTGGGTACCCACAGAAGACTTTTGGTTCCAACAGTTGGCAACTATTTACCTCACAGCATGTCGTGATCCTTTGTTTACTTAAATTGCTTTTAATCCAGTCCTATGGGCATGATTGGCTTACATTTCACATCCCATCCCACTCACATGTCCTAGATATAACAGTGGCACGTTTTGTTTAAAATTTCAACTTGAAATGTCGTCTTATGTCTTACAGTGGCAGTATTAGAACATCACTTCAGTATATTACATGTTAATTATTTTTCTATGTAATGTAATGATTGTTTTGTGGAGCTCAACTACAATGTTGATAGTAAAAGACGATTTTGTTCCTTATGGGTTAAGTTTATTAGCTTATATTATAATAATAAGTGCCTTATATACATTTTATTTTCTCAAGATTAATAATGTGTCTGTTCATTTGCTTGTGGTAAGGGAAGGGGTTAACAGTTAAGCATTTTCCTTTTTAGTTTTTACTAAAAGTAATTGTTTATTACATTGCCATCTGAATTAGGAATGTACCCAGTATTAAGAATATTGTACTGTATATTATTCTTCTAAGTATTCGGGTTTTCATTAAAGACATCACATTAAGTTAGTTGTTGGTAGTCATTTTAAAAATGTACATTTGAATTCAATCGTTATATTTGTGTAGTATGCAGTAATGATAGATTATTCTTCCCCTAACTTTGATAGTTGCTGACTGAAATCTTCCTGGTGTTTGAACAAATGATTTGGTACGTTGGCATTTTTTTAGAGCATTCTTAGAAGTTCTACCAAAGAATTTTTTCTCAATCTTTTTTAACATTTGCTTCATAGTGAGTTGACTGATGTTTGTCTGTGGATACTTGAAGTATGGCAGATTTGTAAAAGTGTGAAAATCAGCCTCAGGATAAGTACGAATAAATGTAACTAGGATAATTGATAAACCCTGATAAGAGAGGAAAAAAGGCACCAGTGCTGTTTTTAAGAATTTATAAGAGACACAGACTTAACCAAGATACTTATTTTTCTGTTGTCCATCATTTGGCCTAAAAAGTGGTCTACAGAGAAATATTTGATTTTTACCTTAAAAAAAAGCATAAATAGTAATGCAATTACAAAAAAATGATTTTCAATTAAAGGTGCTGTGGAGCAATATCCAGCATCTTTTGTGTTTGACTACTGCTTCACTTGGGAAAGACCTGCTGACAGTGCAGTTAACTGAAAGTATGAAAGTGGAAAATGTTGCCTGAATTGAGAGGCTCTTCTTGTGGTATGGCATATGAATATTACAAAGACTATAAAAAGCAGAAAAGGAAATTATATGGAGACAAAATAAGGCCTTGAATTACATAATGACGCAGCTATTTAATTCTGTTGGACGTGAATCCTCAAGGTATTGTGTATTGAAGTGAACTGAAAAGCAGTATGAAATTCCATTTAGCCATCATTATCCTAGTTCTGTTGAAATTATTTTTCCACATTAAGTATACAGTATTTACCTACAGTATACATAAGTATATTTACCTACAGTATACAGTATGTATATGTACACAGTATGCGTGACTTGTGTGTGAGAATTACGCTTGTTAATATGCACAAATTGTGTGTATTACATAAAAATGTGTGTATTTCCAATTAATTAGGGCTCCCTTCTCATGGTGTACTCTCCTCGTTTAATTTGTGCCCAGGAAGGGCAGTGGTTTTCTATCTCTTCGTTCGGTGTGGAAGAGGAGGAGGCGTATTAATGACTGTTCCCTTCAGGTGCTTCTTGCCATGCGTGCCAATGTTGAAGACCGAGGCATCAAGGGTGACTGCACCCCACTGATGGAAGGAGCGTCTGCTGGGCACGTAGAAATTGTCAAATTGTTGATTGCCCATAATGCTGATGTGAACGCCCAATCGTCATCGGGCAACACTCCTCTCATGTATGCGTGTGCAGGCGGCCACACTGATGTTGTCAAGGTAATATGCGTTGCACATAGTCTAGAGGGTTTTTTGCTATCGAAATAGACAAAGGAGAGGAGTTTGAAGGGCTCATATGATCTAAATGTTAACATAAGGAATGTGGATCTCTTGTTTTCAACTGGTTGACTAATATTCCGTCTTTCAGTTCTCGTGTGAACGGCTGAGTTTTACTACAGAATTTATTTTCCTTTCAGTGTCAGTGTAAGACTAACAGCATATCCATGATACAACAAACTAACTATCATTATCATCATCATCACACACTATAAACAACCCTATTTCAGTTCAGTTATATGGAACTTTCCAGCAGAATACCTTTCCCATACATTCAGCTTGATCTGATTCATCATTTTACTGATTTTTAGTTTTATATGTGTTCTTTTTCCATACACTTCATATACTTTGTTTTTCTTTTCTTAATTTCCTTATGTCACACTGTTCTACAATTTGCTGTGAATAAAAGAGAAAAAGAATAAGGAGGCTTATTGACTTGTTAAAGACACAAATTTCAGAATATTGAAAAATTTTCTTGATATGGGGTTAAGGTTGATAGCAATGATAGGTATTATTTTATTACGTATTAAGCAAGATGTCCTTGGATAATGGTTTATAAAGAAGCTCATAGGTACAGATTTAAGCAAGTGCTGTTTGATGGACATGTTCCTGTCACACTTGAAAGCACTGGAAATATTTTAAGTCTTGTGTATAGAACTGTATATCAACTACCACATTACTTTAAGGTAATGGAGCCTGGCTTGTTCAAAAGTTGATGTATTGATATACCATAGGTGTGAGGACATTTTCAGGTTACTCTTGTATGGGGTGTACTGTATGTGAGCATGCTTCTTTGATAGAAGGCTTGAAAAAATATAGTGACTTGACAAATATTCAAGGGTGACTGTCTTGAGATTTCTGTCAGGAATGTGATTGTGATTGCAAAAGCGTCCAACACTTGGAAAAAAATGAAATCCACTACACTCGCGTAGTGTATGAGTGATTTTTCATTTATGTGGGATTTTGTAAGTACTGTACAGTACATACATACATACACGTATGGGTACACTGATAGGGTGTAATATACATTTGCTTACATGAACAGTACCATGCACAATGCATACATGCTCCAGTTAAAAGCACAATATATATTTATACAGTGTGTATTCAGATACATGCACATGGTGTGAGAGTTGAATCTTTGGCATTTATGTACATTTTAAGTTTTATTAACATAACATATTTGAATAATTTTGTTCTGTATGCTGTCCTTTGACAACCACCTATGAGGTTTTTACTTTTAGATTGATTAAAAATGAAAGCATCCAAAAAGTAGAAATTTGGCAAAATTTCCTAATGGTTTATTTTACTGACTAGCAAATAACCTTTCCTATTGATTTAGCAAGTAATTGTTGTGTTACTCAATGAATCTGACATGAAGAAACCCAGGTAATTTTAGTTTAGCGATAGTAAAATTCTATAATGTGTCATACTTTTTGATATATTAGGTAATGATTAGGCAAGTGCATTTGATTTCATAGAGGTGAGTCTAAGGAATGATTTGCCTACAGATTTTCTCTGGTGTAGACCAATCATTGTGTGATGGAATTGAGGTAGTGGTGGTGGTTGGAAAATTTAAGCATCGTTTGTTTGAATACTGAATTTGAAAGGAATGGGTGGTACAAGTACAGATAACTTTGAAAAGGTTGTCAACATGGTTTAGTTTATACGGACAATATGAAATAAACTGGTTTTGAGAGGGAAGGCTTACCTAAAAGGTGAATGGTGTAGAGTGGGGCAACAGTGAAAGGTTGCCAGAATGTATGAAGGTCAATATATGGAATGGAATGACAGAGTATTATGGTGGATGCTTTTAATCTGTGAATCTCTAATGAACAGAGTAAAGATTTCATATTTTATGATATGTATTTTTGATGGAACAGATTCTTTGACCATTTTATATTTTGGGTTGCCTCCATTATTAGTCTGTCTAAACCTTGTTAGTCTGTAATCTGTGCATGATGTTTTTTATTTGGAATTTTGACCATGCATGAGTTTTAAGTAAGAATTAGCCAGGATATGTAAGCTCGAATTTAGGATGACTAACTTTTAACAATTATTTGTCTTGCCATATACTTGTATTGATTAATGGATAAGTTATTACTTTACAGTGGTCTGATTAAGATAGTTTAAGAGTATTAAAATTTTACTATTTAATAGTATTTTTGTTAATGGGCTTCATATAACAACTTGAATGGGTGGGGTATGAAAATTGTGAATTGCATAAAATTGGTACCCACTAAATTTCTGCCACATTATTTCAGTGTCTGCAGTATGATCCCTTTTGTGGACCAGCTAGGACTGAGTAATTTGATGCCCATTTGATCTCTCTTACCCAGTAACTTACACCTTTTATGTCTTAAAAGTATTATATTTCATGTTGAAGTTTGAGATAGGAAAATATTAAAATGCAAGTTATTAGTTGAAAGACAAAAAAATGGTAGGGGGAGCTAACTACGTACTTTGCACAAAAAGAATGAAGCTGCACATTGATTTTGAGCGGTAACTTCGGAATGAATATGAATACTAGAGCAGCTGGGTAGTTTCCCCCCCGTATAAAATTATGATGGTTCTTTTGGAAACTTACTGCCTATGCTCCTCAAGGTTTTGTTTTCCATAGTAATTTTGTCATAATTATCTGGTAGGATTGCAATATTTGAAAATTTGTGATTTTCAGGCATGTGTGATTGTAATCTTGTGCTCCTGAGAAATGTTTTTATGAACTTAACCTGTTAACCTCTCTTCAGACGCTGCAGATTAGGGCCTTGAATTAAGTTTCTGATAACAGTATGAGACATATTTGTGGATACACAGCATTATTTTTATAATGTGACCCTTACTGAGGTAACCACAATCCTCACTTCTCGTACTTAAGAAAATATGATGTAACTCACTAGAATACCGTACAGGTAGGAGGAACTTGTCCCGAGAAAGAGTAGACAGTAACTTTGGTGAAGAATGCCAGTGACCCACAACTCGCCTCTGATCTTGGTCATAGGGAAGAACTTGTCCCTAGATAGAGGAGACAGTAACTTTGGTGAAGAATGCCAGTGACCCACAACTTGACCCTGATCTTGGTCATAGGGATGAACTTGTCCCCAGAGGAGGAGGGTAACTGTGGTGAAGAATGCCAGTGACCCACAGCTCAATCCTGATCTTGGTCATAGAGAGGAATTTGTCCCTAGAAGAGGAGAATGGAGGAACTTGTCCCCAGATGAGGAGGGTAACTTTGGTGAAGAATGCCAGTGACCCACAACTCAGTCCTGATCTTTTTCAAGGGGTTTCACAGGGAGGAACTTGTCCCCAGAAGAGGAGAGTAACTGTGGTGAAGAATGCCGGTGACCCATAACTCAGTCCTGATCTCTTTCGCAGGGAGAAACTTGTCCTTAGAGAGTAACTTTGGTGAAGAATGCCAGTGACCCACAACTTGACCCTGATCTTGGTCATTGGGAGGAACTTGCCCCTAGAAAGAGGAGACGTTAACTTTGGTGAAAAATGACAGTTACTCAAAACTCAACCCTGATCTTTGTTGTATGGAAGAACCAATAACTTTGATGAAGAATGCTAGTGACCCACAGCTCGACTGATCTTGGTCTTAGGGAGGAACTTGCCCTTAGAAAGAGGAGACAATAAATTTTGTGAAGGTGGCCAGTGACCGACAACTTGACCCTGATCTTGGTCATAGGGAGGAACTTGTCCCTAGAAAGAGGAGTCAGTAACTATGGTGAGGAATGACAATGACCCAAAACTTGACCTTGATCTTGGTCATGGGGAGGGACTTGTCCCTAGAAATAGGAGACAGTAACTTTGGTGAGGAATGCTAGTGACCCACAACTCGACCTTGATCTTGGTCATAGGGAGGGACTTGTCTCTACAAAGAGGAGACAATAAATTTTGTGAAGAATGCCAGTGACCTAACCTTGCCTTGATCTTGGTCATGGGGAGAAACTTGTCCCTAGAAAGCAGTAGAAACTGTGGTGAAGAAATGCCAGTGACCTTGATCTTGGTCATGGGAGGACATTCCCTAGAAAGAGTGAAGAATGCCAGTGACCCAACACCTTGATCTTGGTCATAGGGAGGGTCTTGTCTTGACAATCTTGAATGCCAGTGACCCACAACTTGACCTTGATCTTGGCCATGGGGACTTGTCCCTAGAAAGAGTAGACAGTAACTGTGGTGAAGAATGCCAGTGACCCACACTTGACCTTGATCTTGGTCCTTGGGAGGGATCTTGAAAGTCAGTAACTGTGGTGGAATGGGACTTGGTCTTGGTGTCTCTAGAAAGAGGAGACAGTAAATTTTGTGAAGAATTCCAGTGACCCACAACTTGACCTTGATCTTGGGAGGGACTTGTCCATGAGACAGTAACTGTGGTGAAGAATGCCAGTGACCCACAACTTGACCTTGATCTTGGTCATAGGGAGGGTCTTGTCTCTACAAAGAGGAGACAATAAATTTTGTGAAGAATGCCAGTGACCCACAACTTGACCTTGATCTTGGCCATGGGGAGAAACTTGTCCCTAGAAAGAGTAGACAGTAACTGTGGTGAAGAATGCCAGTGACCCACAACTTGACCTTGATCTTGGTCATTGGGAGGGACTTGTCCTTAGAAAGAGTAGACAGTAACTGTGGTGAAGAATGTCAGTGACCCACAACTTGACTTGGTCTTGGTCATAGCAAAGAACTCCTCTCTAGAAAGAGGAGATAGTAACTTTGTGGTGGAGAATTCCAGTGACCCACAACTTGACCTTGATCTTGGTCATGGGGAGGGACTTGTCCTTAGAAAGAGTAGACAGTAACTATGGTGAAGAATGCCAGTGACCCACAACTCGACCTTGATCTTGGTCATTGGGAGGAACTTGTCCTTAGAAAGAGGAGACAGTAACTCTCTGGTGAAGAATGCTAGTGACCCAGAACTTGACCTTGATCTTGGTCATAGCAAGGAACTTGTCCCTAGAAGGAGGAGATAATAACTTTGTGGTGAAGAATGCCAGTGACCCACAACTTGACCTTGATTTTGGTCATAGGGAGGAACTTGTCCTTAGGAAGAGGAGACTAATTTAGTAGTGAAGAATGCTAGTGACTCAGAACTTGACCTTGATCTTGGTAATGGGAAGGAACTTGTCCCTAGAAAGAGGAGACAGTAACTTTGATGAGGAATGCCAGTGACCCACAACTCGACCCTGATCTTGGTCATAGGAAGGAACTTGTCTCTAGAATATGGAATAGTTTGCCTAGTGCAATTGTGGAATCTTCTGATCTCCAAATATCTAAGCAAGGAACAAATTCATTCATGTTCTCTGCTGATTTCTTCTGAAGTTCAGGGGTATCACTGTGATTTTTATTCATGTATTTATTGATCTCATTTTCCTAAAACTTGTTTTTCTATGGTGAATGATTTCTCTCTGGATCCCTCTTGGGTTTATAGTCTGTTTACTCTGTCCATAAGTGTTTTCAGCTGAAGATTTAAATAAAGAAGGATAATGATTTCCTGCAATACCAGCACGGCCTTGTACAGGATAGGCCTGTGGTATCATAGCAAATCAACCAAGAAGATTCAGTAATCAGAATACTAGAATTCTGGCAGTGAAGTTGACACTGCCAAGGTTTTAGACAAAGTTGACCACTTTGCACAATACAGCAAGGGCAAGGAAAAACAGATATATGGACCTGTAGGAGTCTGTATACATAATTGCCTTTAAAACTAAAAGCTTCCAGTATCGGTTATTGTAGCATTATCCAAACCAACCAAAGTTATATCAGGTATCCTGCCAGAAACTTCTTGGTCCTGGTCTCTACTAATGTAATGATTAGCAATACTGGAGATGATTACCCTGTCTTGACCGTACTAGACGCGCATCAAAACCATGAACAGTTTCAGAATTAACTAGATAGCATAATTTGTCCCTGGGTTCCAATGAACTAAATCTTAATTGGGACAATTTTGAATGTATATGCTTCAGTAAGAATTTCTTTTATCTTGCCCCAGGTGGAAATGCCATTACGATAAAGCAGCATTTAAAAGGTCTAGGGGTTATCATCCCTGATGAATTAACTTGTTCCAAATGGTTCCAGTGCCAGGTCATCAGAACAAACTTTATCAAATCAACAGGGTGTACTCATGTTAAAATTATATCAAGCTGCTGTTAACAGTTGGCATGGTTACTAAGAATTTTTCCAAAAGGTTTATCAGTACTATTTGCTTGCTATGAGTGACTTGGCCTGTCATAGCCCATTGCTTCCCAGTGATGGTCTCCACACCCAGTTAACTATGGCCAGATATGGTGGAGGGTGTACTGTACTACACAATTTCACAAGTGTTGAAAACTTTCCTCCAAATTCCCAGTTTTGGTAGACTAAAGGTGTTGAAGCTAATTAGCATCCAACATAGGCATGACCTTTGCAAAATTCTAAACATCTACAGAATCAGAGAGCTTAGCCCCAAATCTGACAAAACGGCCATGAAAACCGAAAAACTTTGCCTTTCAATTCAAGTCTTGGCATCTTTAGCATGTCTTTAGCAGGGTTAAACCTCAGTTATGATGTGAGCAAGGATATAAGAGCTTAGCGATGCCGTGAGCAAACCAAGAGCAGACAGCTGTGAAGATCTACAAGAAGGCTGATGGCAGGCACTAAAACTATATTTCACCTTATGGAATGTAGCTTCCCAGGGTAGGGAGGTTGGAAAAAGGAAATGCCCTGCCTACTAGTAGATTTGTAGGTAAGCAGGCAGGATTTTAAGTCAGCAGATATGAAGCTGAAGAGGGCGATGGAGTCGGCTCGGATGTCTGTTTGTGGGAGGAGTCCATTTTGCTGGAACCAGATACCAGCAGCTCTCTATGGCTTTGAAGCAAGAAAGAGGCACCTTGACTAATAATGCTGCTTAACAGCTGCTGCTGGTGAAGGAGCTTGGATGATCCATCAAACAAGGAACTGTAGGTGTTGTCAGCTGGTATTTCCAATGAGATCCATTTATACATTGCTCTGGAGAGAGATCCACTATTTCATGAGATCACTCAGTGTGATATGCACAGCAGGCCTTGTCAGGTGCAGGAGACTTGTATCGTGGTCCAAGAAGGACGTGAATAAGCTCAATAAAGACGACCTGACTTGTACACCAAGGCCTGTTGGCACACAGTAAGACTAAACTGGATCATACACCATAAACCACTCTTGGGCTTGCAAAAGAATCTAATTCAAACAGCAAACACAATATCATAAACTGAATTTCCAAAATGCCACAAATTCACTAGTGAAAAGTCAGAATATTAAATAAGGTACAAGGTTCAAATAAAATTAAGTGTGAAAGATGTTAAGCACATACTGTACGCCAAAATGAAACTAACCCAAAGAATTGTGTTTATAATGAATTCAACAGGAAGTCGTCCAACTACAAAAATCATAATAAAAAGACAAATTTTACTCTGTACCAACCCACGAATTATATTTTGCCTTTTTTGAGTGGATGAGGAAATCCATGTCATACTGACTGCATTCATCAAGATTTAATGGCTTCCATTGGCATGTGCTTTACAATTGCTCTTTTTTGCACAAAGTTCACAGGTTAATAGTGTGACAGAGGAAAAGACTTGGGCAATATCAGGATACTGTATATACCTGTATTACATCTTAACCATTACAGATGGGCCCCCAAGTTATGATGGGGTTACAATCTGGTAAGCCAGTTGTAAGTTAAAAATACATTTATTACCTATCATAACAAACATCATAACTTTACTTATCTTAAACATGCTTAGAACTCTCACATTAGTGTTTGAACCACTTGTGACTTCATGTAAATTGTTGCGTTTAAGTGGGTCCATTTGCACGCTTTTAGTTTTCTTAAAAGAAAGCTGTTGTGGCGGCTGTCTGTCTGTACGTCCACACTTTTTCTGTCCGACCTTGGATCTTGAAAACTATTGAGGCTAGCCTCAGTAGTTTTTATTTAAGGTTAATAAAGTTAGCCATTATCATGCTTCTGGCCGCCACCCAGGCCGTGGTTAAAGTTTCATGGGCTGCGGCTGATACTACATTACACCGAGCCCACCGGAACATAGATCTGTTTTCGGTGGCCTTGATTATACGCTGTAGCAGCTGTACAGAAAACTAAATTGCACTGAAGAAACTTCAGCACATTTTTTACTTGTTTGAGGGTGTCTACAAGACTGCATTAACATGCTTGTCAGTAGCCTAGGTGACTACTGTATCTGGTCATCCTCCCACGGAAGTTATTTCACCATCTTGTTGATCTATGCAGCTCTTTTCTTCATGATGACACAGTTTACTGATGCTGAAGATTTCATAGCGTTACTAGCTTGCTGCTTAATATTCAAGATGATCGAGAGTGTTCAAAGTTGTAAGCACCTATGCAATGGCTGTTATGGGCATCCTGCATTCATGCTTAGTTATTATCTCAAAGTTTCTCCTCTAGGGTAATGGACTTCACCCTCTTGGCACCAGCAGCTGGAGACACAAGGGGCATTTCAGAAATGATGGAGGTTTGAAATTAATGTAGATACTGGAAGGTATCCAAAGAAATGCTAGTAACACAGAACATCAGACAGTATGAGTCGTAGACACGAGTGAGGGGCAGACGGGGGTGAGGGGCGCTTGTGCTTTCAGGATGTCTAGTATTCATGAGAGCCTCCATTCACAATCTCTTCCATCTTATTGTCCACCCTCTCCTAACAGTTGGTTAAAGTGCAACTGTGTGGTTTTCCTCCTGTTATACTGGTCAAACCTTTTTATAGTCAATTTCAGTTTCGTCACTGAATGACCTTCAAGTCCCAGTGCTTCGCCTTTGGCTCATATTTTACATTTATTCTATTTTTCATGAAAAAGTAACAGTGTTTATTGCTTTCCTGGGAAAAAATTGTAACTATTGCCTCCTAAACTTGAAATATTGTAAAATATTCTATTGCTGTCATACATTCCCTAAATAAGCTATGTTGGAGGGAGGACAAGGAGCTATTACAGCCTAGGTACAGCCTTGTAATTGTAGGATTTTAGACAAAAGGGGATGAGAAGTCAGTGTCTAGACATCCCTGCAATGAAAGGCTATGGGTACATGTTGGCAATGGGCTTAGTAATTTGCTTGAATGTCCGTTATCATCCCCATAATAAATTGCATCCGTGGATAGAGTCAGTCTTCCACCGGAGGGAAAGCTTGAGCTTCAGAGTATTCACTCTGCTACAGATTTGTCCAGCTGAAGTATAGTTGCTCCAGCTTTAGGATGGTTGCTCCACTTTCAAGTTGGTTACTACAGTTTTAAGATACAGCATATACGTTGTTATTCCATGTCTTCTACAATATTAGTTATAGTACAAGAAATTGACATGAAGGATCTGAGTTCCTCCATTATCAGTGACCCAGGCTCTTCAAGTACTAAAGACCTGAGTTATCTTGTTAATGATGCCTACCAACATCAAGGACCTGAGCTGCTCCAGCACTTTAAAATGCTGGCAAACCAAGTGCTAGAAACACCACCAAAGTAATAGTAACCTAAGCCATTTCACCACCAAAGATCCATGTTAATCATCATTTGTATAAACAGCTGTCTGTTAAGAGAGTTATTTTACACAAAACAAGTGGGTAGAGTTTGGCGTATCTGGAGATGTCAGATTATTGTCTGTTTAAAGACCTTACAGTTAATAGAATGTTTTTTTAGTTAGCAAATAGGATATAATTATAAAAAATATGATTTATAACTTTTTTGGTTAAAGGGTCCGTTGACTGCTGAATTTTACGAATTATCGAATTTTAGTTGACAGTTTTCAACTGTTTTATGTCTCAATAAACATAAACTGTAGCGTTAATTCTAATACAAAATTTTTAGATTGGTTTATTGGCGACAATTTTGTTCATCGCTTGTATGGCACTGGGAACAACAAAGTTGTAAACAAAACAAAAAAATTTAAAAAATGTCTCTATGACACTTAAGTCTGGCTAGGTGGAAGGGAGTTATACACTGTGTTGAACTGTTTTATGTGTAATTAAACATGTCTTGAAGATATATTGCTAAAAAAAATTTTTAGATTATTTCATGGACAATTTTGTTCTATGCTTGTACGGCACTCTGAATTACAAATTGTAAAAATAAATGTAAGCAAGTGTCCAAATAACTATTATAAAAATATTTGTCACCCCCTAAAATATCCCATTCTCTCTAGCAGTAGCTTCATAGAGAAAACAGGTTATAATGGTATAGGGATAACTCACTCGATGTCCTGATAGTCTCCAGATTCTCGTGAAAGTCAAAAAAAAACTTTTTTGCTTGTTTTTCAAGACTAAATGCTTATTTCTCCAAGAAGACTGAACCAAACTCAATTAAACTTTCATAAAGTCTGTTGTAGCTATATATCTTCATTTTGTTGTTGGGAAAGTCATTTTTGAATGCAACTTTTATGTATATATTTTTGAAAAGTGACATGATTTTTTTAACTGCAAAAAACAATTAATTTAAGAGGTCGTATTTCTAAATTTCCCTGTGAGAGAAGTTTTTCATTATTAGTTGTTTAATAAGTGGTAAAAATTTTAAGCAAATCCCTTCAATCATAAGGTAGAAATGGTCATTTATTTTTTAAGGGGCCTTAGGGCATGGCTGCTCCCCTTAAACTGTATACAGTTCGCTTGACTGAAGGGTGGTGAAATCTTTAGAGCAAAAATAAAACCTAACTGTAAAGTATAGTGTGGGCTAAGCCTGCAGAAATAAAAAAAAAAACTCATTTAGGAGAAAAATAACAAAGATAACATTTTGGTTTCCCTTAAATTGAGTGTTAAATAGCATGGCTACCATGATACTGATTGCCCGCATAGTATAAATTAGCGAGTAACTTGTTCATTTGTTTTAGATTAAGCCAGCCTTGCACTGGCGCATGCTCTTGTCCTAGGGTAACCCATAATCGAAGGCCTAAGAAAGTGTCAGTCTGTCACTGTGGAATGTCATCTGTGCATTGAGTAGTGGTGTTTGTGTATGCATTGCCTGGTGAATAGTTGCCAGATACTACTTGCCGAATACTGTCATATGCCTTCAGTCTGAGAACTGATGCAATATTCAAGTGGTTGTATGCCTTCGTACTTCCCTGGGACCGTATAGAATTTTCCACCAATCCATCATATGCAGTAGTTAGGGAGCTTCTTGGGATCCAAGGACATAATCATTTTTTAACTCCTCTAGCTGTCAGGTGTGGTCGTAGGTCTTATATTCCTTTGTAGATTAGCCAATGAATCTCAGGCTGAAAGTCGGCAATTACTCTTCAGGAGGTTCCGTGTGAGTCTGTAGAGACATGGTCTTTTGCTTGGAGATTATCCAACAATATCTCAGATGGAGGGGAGGGGGGGCCCCTTGAAATGAAATAGCTAAAATTATATGGTTATGTAGCATGTCAACAGGCACTGCTACCAGTCTAAGTGGAGCTGATTAATCCAATCAGTACCTATGTTCAGTAGGTATCTGACATCGTACTTTACCTTAGACAGCAAAGGGTCCTTCAGTCAGACAGTAAGGGCTTGAGAACCATTTTATCTCGAGTAGGTATGTCTTATGACAATTTTGAACTGGGGGTCCTTAGGGAACACTGCAAGGCCTCAGAGATTGGAACAAGCTTCTTGTCCTGCTTTCCCATGGCATTGTATTGTACAGCAAGTCTTTTACAAGTGCACTCTTGTCAAAAAAGATAGTCATACTGTCTACAGGTCTCCCTTTTTGCAGTGGATTTGATCAAGAAGATCCAAATACCAGAAAAGAGAGATCTGGACACTGTGCCCCTCACCATTCCGTCACTGTCCATGCCCGAACAAAATCCAGCTGCAATAGCAAGATTGATCAATATTTTCAGTCATATGCTTGAAGATGTAAATGTCACCAATATATGCAAAATTATGTAATGTAAGACACTTGAAAAGTAAATGGGTCAGCATGAGAAGGTGACAGGTTTATGGGTCAGCATGAGAAGGTGACAGGTTTAATTTAAAGAATACGCGGCAAGTTAAATACTGTACTGTATACACGTTTTTTTCTCTCATAAATGCAACCGAAAACATTCCTAAAGTTTGAAGACAAGTTATTCATGTATTCAGGAGCATCCTCAGTTGTAGGCTTTACCCCAAAACGGTTTTGAAACGTTTCTGCATTTTGAAAACTTGTAAGGCAAAATGTTACTTGTTCCGTTATATATGAACTTATGCATTCATATATGGAGTAATCCGCTTTAACCTATCTTTGACTGTTATTGAATCATCTTTGAAAAACAAAATCCTAATGCTGTACCTTGGTCACATGATGTGACCTAGGTTGACCTGCCTTCCGCTATTGTGATCGCAGCTGTCCTTCAGGGCTGTAATAATGTAAATGATGGTCGCTGTTCTCTTCAAGATTGAAGAATTACAACCTCGTATGTTATTTCCAGTTTTCACTGCTTAGTCTCATACTCCTTACGTATGTGGAGTATAGGGTAAATGGGATGTGAGCTTTTATCAGCACAATCTCTTAAAAATCATACAGTTCTCCATTAAGTTTTAGGCCTTGATAACTTGATTGTACCTGTGCTGATAAAAAGTAGTGTGACAATGCTCATGTTTTCTCAAACTCAGACAGATCCTACAATTTTCCGTTAACAGTCTGGGGCTTAGGCAACTTGATTCTGTCTCCTCACTCGAGACTTGTACTGGGTTTGGGAAACATTTCAAGATTTTAAAATTTTCCTCATGCAAACCCTTTTGTCTCCTTTAAATTGATTATTATAAGTTTTCAAGGAAAAAAGAAATACATTTACTTTTTCATGTAAAGAACTTTCATGTATAAAGTGTGTTGGTGATATGCATCAGTGTTTTCATAAACATCTTGACTATTGAAATTTCAATTAAGTAATGTACTTAATTACGATATAAAATTGAATTTTGGGCTTATGGTTTCAGTGATTTGCTTCACATTTGTACAGTTTATTCAGCCAGTGCTTAAAGTAAATTAATTTATCCTTATATCTTCATAAGATCAATTACATACAGTCGACCCCCGCTTACTCGTGGTTCAGCATTTGCAGATTCACCTGTTCGCAGTTTTTTTCTGTGGAACGTATCTCCAAATTGATCACGGAAAATTTGCCTATTCATGGATATTTTCGTAGAGCAATATTCATTAATTACTGTGTTTTCATATTTTTGTGACTAAATGTACATTTTTTATGCATTTGGTGTTTGAACAATTAGAATAGGCAGTTTAAGCATTTTTAGAGGGGGTCAAGCATTCACTGATTTTACTTATTCGCGGGTGGTTGTGGACCCCATCCCCGCGAATACCGGGGGTTGACTGTACTGTATAATTTGAAATTCATTCACTGACCCCTGAGAAATAAATTGTACTACATTAAAATATGTTTTGGGAAAACAGCAAAAGAAAAGAAAAATTATGCATTTTCAAGGTGTCCAGAATTGTATTAAGTAATCATGATTTTTTTTTCTTTTTTGAGTGATAATACTCTAGGATATGTTTGTTTAAGCAATAAATTGTCCAAAAATATTGCTAACTATAAGTTTATTTTTTGAGGCTTCAGGGAATTTGGTGTGCCCCTTAATTGATGATAAGTATTTGCTAAATTTATTGTCCTTTCAGTTGTTATATAAAGTTGACATTGATGCATACTTGAGTTATTTTGATTTTCATATAAATTCTGGAGATTGATATGAAAACATTTATTTTGTAACCGGGAAGTGTATCGTGGCCACCAACTTTTATACTGTACTTAGTTTTGTCTTGTAGGTTTCCTCTTTGTGTTCTTCAATATCAAGAGGGGTAGAGGAAATAATAATTTATATGAAACAATAATACCCCAAATTTTTGTTACTAACATTTTCTTACATGAATATTTCATGGTATTTGTCTAATCAGACTTGAAAGTTTGTCTTCTCATGTTTCTTTATTCTGCTTACTTTCTTCAGGTTCTGCTGCAGCACGGAGCAAATGTGGAAGAACATAATGAAAATGGCCACACACCACTGATGGAAGCTGCTTCTGCAGGTCATGTAGAGGTTGCCAAGGTAAGGTTTCATGTGACACTTGAATATTGATTGAGCTACATTAATTTTATGGAGTCAGTTAACATTTTGTTCTTATATGTTGAGTGATTTCACCACGAACTTATCACTCAAACAGCCTACATTTATTGTGTCTAGACATAATGAGGTCTTTAGTTTGACAGACGTGGCATGTGATAGCCCTCTACACGTGTCTCTTGGAACTTGCCTTGCTTTTGAAGTCCTAATGCTGTTAACAGCTGAGCATCTTTCTTAGGACTTTTCACTCCTTGGCCTCAGTACATTGGGTATTTTCTTGGCCTCAGTACATTGGGTATTTTAAAGAACAAATAGTGGGAATGGTGACATCTACAATTAACTACCTTAGGACCTAGGGCCATCCATTCCAAAGATCTGTGCTGTCTGGCCATGGAAATTTTTTTATGGGGTGAATATGACTGTCACCATTTTATTGAGTCCCAAAAAGAGAATCTTGTATATGGCCCAAGCAGAATGGTCACTGATTTATGAAAAGTGTAGGTGGTTTGGCATCTTTAGGCCACACCTCTGGTGGACCTTTTTACAGTAAGTTTAAATAACAAACTTTAGATGAACTACTTTTGGCAACTGGATCATGCTGCTTCGAAGGTCAGTTGGATGTGCACTCAGGGATGGCTGTGGATATATATATGCCTCCCTTCCTGGTTTCGGTTCCTTATACTGGCATCCCATCATCATTACTCACGGAAATTATCCAGAAAAGATTCTTGAGAGAGAAAGAGAGCAGACACTTTTCATGTTACAGGAGCTGCAGTCAAAATGCTGCACAGGATATCAAGTAACTTTTATCAGGAAGAGTGAACCAAGGTTGTAGCTAGAGTTACAGCAAACTGCCATCTGTAACCTTATGGAGAAAAGGTTATTTTTATATGTTATTAAAGGATGTACAATTTCTCTTTGTAGTGTGTAAGTCCACCACAGTCTGGATTGGGGTGCTGGTTGGGACCTTTTCTATCACCAGCAGTGAGGACCTGTGTCCAATGAGAACCTTAGGACCACCAGAGGCTCAAGAAACAATTGGGTAGACTTTCTTTCTACCATCCTAGATTAGAATTAAGTCTCTAGAAATGGCATTGTCTACTGGTTCTTGGCTGTCTTGAATACTACAATTACATGATGGCTAGGAAACCAGTGCAGGTGAGAGTTTTTGCATTAGAACAGTCATTTAGCACCTTGTAGTTTGAATGTGTTTCATGGGAAAGTTGTTTTAAATGCTGTTACAGGCAGTCCCCGGTTTACGACGGTTCCGGCTGACGACGTTCCGAGGTTACGACGCTTTCAAATATATTCATCAGAAATTATTTCTGGCTTACAACACGCATGTTCCGGGGTTACGACCGCGTCATGACGCTGATCTGACGGAAGAAATATGGCCCTAAAACGGCAGAATAATCATAATTTGAAGGTTTTTTTTTATGTAAAACTCAATAATAATGCAGTTTACGTCGTTTTCAATGCACCCAGAGCATTAAAAGTAAGGTTTTCTTATGATTTTTACGATTTTCGACGATTTTCCGGCTTACGACAATTTTCGGTTACGACGCGAGCAAAACGAACCCTGTCAGAAACCGGAGACCGCCTGTACTTGGAGGTGCCAGTCTACTTTTGATTGTTTTTAGTTAGGGATGGAACTGTGACTGGATTAATGCAGTGTATATCATATCATATAAAGTAGTTTTGCATGGTGGACCATTCTACTGCTTTGGCCTCCTTTATAAATTGCAGTTTGAGCTATCAAACTGCATGGGAGATGAGAAAATTATTTTTTTTTATTACTGTTATAAAATAGTTGAGTAAAAACCCATACCTTATATAATGTTCTCCCTTCACATAGCACCACATAACCTTGCAGTCCCTTTTCCAGACGAGACAAAAAGTGAGGCTGGTGATTGAAAGATAACCAAAGGTTCCACCTGGTATATGTGCAGACCGGTGCTGTTCATCAGTCTGTTGGATAAAAAGTTGCAATTTGTCAGTATATTCAGAGATCGTGTATGTTGGGCTGTGTAAGTGATGGGTTTGTATAGAAAAAATATTTGAAACTAAATTGATATCTGGAGACGGTATTACCATTACTGTTGTATTAAAGAGAAGGCATACCAATTATGTATCAGATTTCTTGTAACAATTGTGGGTAGTTAATCACAAATTAAATTAAAGTTTTCATCTCAAACAAAATTTATTTTAAAGAATTTTCTTATAATTGGGTAATTTGTCTTACAGATCTTGTTGGAGCAAGGTGCAGGAATTAACACCCATAGTAACGAATTTAAAGAATCGGCCTTAACCTTAGCGTGCTATAAGGGTCACCTCGAAATGGTCAAGTTTTTACTGGATGCTGGGGCAGATCAAGAGCATAAGACGGATGAGATGCACACTGCCCTGATGGAAGCCAGCATGGATGGTCATGTCGAGGTTGCCCGCCTTTTGTTAGACTCTGGCGCCCAGGTATTTTATTTTCACTTGCTTAAAATTTTCCCCAAGTCCTAATTTTTTTCATTTTTAATGGACATTGGTTATATATTTAAGAAGTCATAGAAATGATAAAATGAGATGGCTGTCTTTATGGAGTATAATTGTTGACCAGGCAAATTAGTTCAGTGTAAAAGGAAGACTGCAGTTCAAGATTTGGTATGAATTAAGAGAAATGAAGGAATTGTAGATTGTAGGAAGATTTAAAATAAGGGATATCAATACAGTCAGCCCATGACTTGAATGTAAATGTGAATATTGTATGTGGCTGGAAAATACAAAAATACTCAGTAAATCCTAAATTGCAAAACTTGAATTTTCTGTTTGCTGAGCATTCCAAATATAAAAAAATTCAGCTTTAAACTTGGAAGCATCTCTTATACTAGTTTTGTTTGTACCATCACTTAAATGTAACTTGAATGAGATATAGGAAATTCATTTATATTTCTTGTTATTAATTTATATTTTGCATCGTATTTAGTTACCCATGTTTACAGTTTTGAGGATTTTAAATTAGAGCAATCTATAAATCTAGAAATGAAAGAGGTGCATTGTTGCTGCTGATGTGTTATGTAGGTGGTTAAAGAGTTATGATGGTTGCATCAGTACTAAAAGTGTATAGATATTTTTATTACACAGTGGTGGGGCCAAATCTTCATCAAACTTGGAATTTGCAACCATATCACCCCACAAAACGTCAGTTTTCCTCTCCTATCATTGCATTGTTTTCACAGCAGATTAAGGATTTGTCATCTAAAAAAAAGTTCCTTGCCAAACAAATAAGATTTGCACTTCACAAATGATAAGAAGAAACTGATGAGCATTCAAAGCAGCAACTACTGTGACAAGATCATGCCTAGGTATTCTAATTAGTTATTATGTAACATCTCCAAACTCCTTAAAGGAAATGGCAGAATATATGGAACAGTGAATAGTATGACAGACCAAGACCAGTGTTGGTACATGGAATTCATCATATTAAAAAAGAACAACTCTGTTAATTTTGACTTAATAGAATTTAATAGAATTAAAATTGGTGAGAGTCACTTTACCTGAATAGCTCACTTGATCCAGTCCCTTTATGTACAGACTGTAAAGTAATGCTTAATACTTAATGTAACTTGTGAACATTTGAAATATAAATTTGTTCAATTTTGAAAACAATAAGTTGTCAAAACCTTGTCAGATTCTTCTTCATTTTTGGTTAATCAGTACAGTAGTAAAATTGTTAATTTAAGAAATCAAGTACAAACTTTATCTTTGAAGCAAATCCTTCTGGGGTGACATGTAAGAGCTGAATAAATTAGCTTAAGTGTCTGGTTAAACTATTTGAAAATAAGTAAACAGAACAAAAACCCCTAGATAGCAGCCTGCCTTATCACTTGCAATGAAAATGGAGATTTTGAAGATGTATGATTGCAAAATGCTGAGACTCATAATGGGAGTGCACCAAAATCAAAAAGTTTCTAAGAGATTGGAGTTCAGAAATGTGAGGAAAGGCACTTTCCAGATTGAGGTGGTTTCGAAATTTGAGAAGGGATGAGGAACAGTGTCAGACAAATACCATAATGGATATGGAAGTAGCAGGACAAAGACCAGTAGGAAGCCCAGTAGACTGGGTCCAGATGAAAACACAGAAGGTGCATAACAGAAGTGGAGGAAATTGTACATGCAACCTACCAAGGGGAAAGTATTCTATATAATTATGAAGATGGATTGATGATGTGTTTGTTCTGTGTCATTGGTGGTTGCTGCTTTTTTTTTTATATCCAATTTATTCTTTGTTTTACTCTACTTCAGTGTCAATCGTGTCTCCAAACCATCAGTTATTCCCCCCCTCCATTTGTTAGCACAAGAAAAAGCGGCAATGTTTTACAAGGAAAGCAGTGGTGTGTGGCAAGATATCTATAATTGGCTTGTTATTGTTTATAATTGCCAAGTACTGTAAACAGACACTTGAGCTAATTTATTTAGCTCACAGGGCTGACTCAAAAGTGTTATTTGGAATGTAGTAACTTGATGGCATTTAAGAATGTGGCCAAACTAGAATAAACTACATTTCATGCTTGAAGTGGTTTCAGTCGTTTGTGCACAGATCAGGTGTTGACAGCCAGCTTTAATATTATTATTACAGTATTATTATGACTGAGCTAATTAAGTGCTATTATGTCTAGCCAAAGAATTTTTCATGAATGGTAAGGTTTAGATTTTATGAAATTATAGCTCTTTAGCAGCCTTTATTTGCAAGAATCCAGATACATTTGCAGAAAAACCTATATACTTTGACTAATGATTATTGACAAATTCTGAAAAAAGTGACTTTTAAAGCTCTTAAATATACGAAAAAAGCAGACTTGACAGAAATTGGTTTCTTATAATCTTGGAGTGTTGTATAGTTATTTACTCTGAATATCAGTACAGTTCAACTTTTGCAGCGGTATGTGTTGTTTGCTCACATAGGGAAAGATTGAATTTTATGATGTTGCCACTAAAATCTGTATATCAAGTTTGTTTTAATGTATTGATTTACATAAATATTGAATTTGGATTCTAGTATAGTCTTATATGGGAGTTGCATTTAAATTAACATTATTGTAAACTTTTTTGTTTTTTCCAGGTAAACATGCCAGCGGATAGCTTTGAGTCACCACTAACCCTAGCTGCCTGTGGTGGCCACACCGATCTGGCACTTTTGTTGCTGGAACGTGGCGCGAATATAGAGGAAGTAAATGATGAGGGTTACACTCCCCTCATGGAAGCTGCTAGGGAAGGACATGAGGAAATGGTGACATTACTTTTAGCTCACAGTAAGTGAGGGTGGTTTTCTTCATGAAAAGTATAACTGTTAGGTTGGGCAACTGTTCTTCATTTTGCAAAAATATAATTAGTATGGTATATTTTGAATCCATAATCATAACAGTTTCCATAACTAAAGCATATAAAGCATCCATAATAGTGACAGTTGCATAACTAGTGAATGCAAAAAGCAGTTATCAATTTTCTTATGATAGATGTTTATGATAGTTTGTTCATATACGGAACAAACCTTGGTCTTAATGTAATCCATCTAGATGTTTATGATAGTTTGTTCATATATGGAACAACCTTGGTCTTAACGTAATCCGTCTCCCTTATTGGCTGGGGATAGTTGCTACCAATTCCTTGTGTTGTTTTTAACTGGACTCCAACTAGCACCAGAGAATTTATCCTTACGTTAAGACCGAAGGTTTGTTAGTTATGGAAAATACAAACTGATATAAAATTTGTCATTTTTGGGACCAATTGCAAACATAGGTCTTTTTTTCATTTGCAATTTAGATGCTGATGCTGTATTCTCAGTCACAGCTTACATGAGTTTGGGACAGTTGGGAGCAAATTGACTTGTAAATGGTCTGAACATACTAACATGATATTCATATTAATAAATAGGTCTTCCTCCGGGATTGGAAGATTTCCTCGTAATACACACGTGTTGTTTATCATAGTTTTGTAGGTATTCGGGATGAACTACTAGTATTGTATTTGATTTGCAAATAATGGGCCCTTTAACGTTTTCTGTGGGTACACAGTGGTCAGAATTTTTTAATGTGTGGTATTCTCTTGAAAACACTTTTTGGGAATACAGTAAACCACCTGTATTTGCATGGGTACACAGTGTTCAGAATTTTTTAATGTGTGGTATTCTCTTGAAAACACTTTTTGGGAATACAGTAAACCACCTGTATTTGCATGGGTACACAGTGTTCAGAATTTTTTAATATGTATTTTGAAAACACTTTTTGGGAATACAGTTAACCCCCTGTATTCACGGGGGATGCGTGTCTCCCCCCTCCCCCGGCAAATGGCTAAAACCTGCGTATACTTAGAACCCTTCTAAAAACACTTAGAACTGCTTATTTTGATAGTTCAAACACACACCAAAAAAAAACTAAAAATGCTTATACAGGTAGTATCCTACTTACGATGGGGTTAGGTTCCAAGAAAACCCGTTGTTTGTTGGAAAAAATGTATCTTGAATATAGCCTAGCCTACACTAGGGTATTCAGTACCATGTATACATATATGGTAGCCTACCGTACAGTATTAAGTATACTCTATACATACACAGTATAGTAATTATATACATACACAGTATAGTAATTATTAATATCAGCTAATTCTGGAGGTTCGTGATAATTCATTACAAAGAGGAATTGAATAACAGACAAGAATTAGCTTAGCCTACACAGTATATAGCAGTGATTCTCAACCTGGGGCGCCCCCTGGGGGCGTCAGCAATTTCCAGGGACGAGGCCTAGGGGAAAATTTAAAAATTCTAGAATTATATTCGTTATTTTCTGAACAAGAGTGAGGAACTAATATTCAAGTTTATGAAAAATGAAAGAATTAGCCTTTTAAGGTTAGTTTCAGTCTACCATTCTAGTTAGACTCTCTGGCTTACCATTATTTTGTAATTATTTACCTCCCTCCCTGTCCCTCGAAACTCCTTCTCTTTCTCTTTTTTTTTTTTTATTTGCCTCCCTAATCTGGGAGGAAACTCATAGATGCAAGGGGCGTGAGAGGAAGGACCAGCTCTTGGAGGCGTGGTAATAAAGGTTGAGAACCAATGGTATATAGTATACATATACGGAAGCCTAGTCTACATTATACTGTACTCTATATTCACATATCATATTATACAAACATCAGCATAACGAATATGCATCTTTTCCATGGATCTTTTAAAATGTTATGCCTTAATTCACTGTATCAAATAATATTGTATATATTCTTATGTTGCTTTTGTATTATAAATTGTGATCATAGCAATCAATGTTTTGGTTTGGAAATCGTTTAAGCGGTGTTTATTTCGCCGCATTTAACTCGGTTCAGAGTGCTTTTCTTGCTTCTAGTTAGTGTAAATGAATCTCTAGATACTTTATTTGTATGGGGCAAGGTTATTTTTCATTATACAAAATATAGCTTAAATATGTCTCGTTGTGAAATTGATTTAGCTATTTTTTTCGTTAATAGACGAGTCGATGGCGTTGGCCGTTTCAGGGTGTTCGTTTGCGTAAAAAAAAAAAAATCAAGAATCCGTTGGCTATTTTTACTTGATTTCATCATAATATTAGCTTTATTTATTTATCGTTTATTGGCGCAAAAATAGCAGTACAGTAATGTGTTCTTTCAGGCCCAGTAGTTTTGATTAAAATACTTTCTCTGCAATTTTAATTATGGTTGAGTTTCATCCGTGTTGCTGATGCATGGTAATTTATAGTCATTAGCAGGTTGGACATTGTTTTCTCAGCTTCAGCTACAACTTGCAGCTTAAATTTAGCAGTACATTTTCTAGCCGATCTTTTATTCATACCGAATAAGGGTATAATGTAAAAATATATGAGTCCTATTCTACTTAACGTCATTTGTGCAATATCCTACAGTAATTGTGTGTTACCATACAATGGTTGAAAAGCAAGCAAAATGGCTGTTGTTATCCAATTTGGTGATAAGCAAAACAAGTTTCTTGGTCGGTTGTTTATCGCTGTGCACATTTACGCAAGAGTGTAACGTTACTAAGAATACTTTTATCATTCTCTTTTACTTTTCTAACTAGAAGTGGGATAAAGAGATGGAGGAAAAGTTGGTCTGTTGTAATTTGGTCTCTCTTGCTGCCTGATTGTACGCTGCTGCCTGCGCCCTTGTGAAATTTAAAAATATTTTCTAAATATTGTCGTATCGGTATTAATTGCTTGCCCCATTGCAAAATCTAATGATCGTAAGGTGAATTATCATAACTCAAGCACTACCTGATTATTTAGATAGTTTTATCACAAAAAGTGCATTTAATCATGAAAATGAAATGAAAATACAGTAATTAGTGAATATTTCTCAGTGAAAAATACTGTGAATGGGCAAGTTTGCAGTGAATAATGCGTACATATGTTCCATAGAGAAATCCACGAATAGGTGAGTCCGCGAATTGTGAGACCGTGAATACAGGGGGTTTACTGTATAAATTTAAAACAGATTTGAAGTTTGTATCTTGGCAAGTACCCAGTTTCGCGTAATCGTTGAAGTAAGTGAATAATGCAAAGACAAGTGTAGTTTTGCTATTTCATTCCACAAGAAATGTTTGCTATAGTGTGTGCATGCTTTTGCTCTTGTAACAGAAAACTACAAGGGGTGCACCAATGCCAAAAGGCATTATTATAATGCATATAGGTACTCTGACCTTATGGACAGGGGATAGATTTCAAATTTTCATGTGTCATAATTCAACCATTGCTCAGAATTCTTGTTTAAAAAAAAAAAAAAAAAAAAAAATCAGGCCTCTTAAGAGTGTAATTTACATTTTGAGAAAGCTGTTACCATTTTTGACATTTGTTAAAATAAAAATGTTGCAGCAATTAATATCTCAACCAATTTAACATCAATAGTTATTCTTCAAATGCTAAAAGTTTTATTGGAATATGTGAAGTTGCCTCTGAGAGGTACATGATTTTATATACCTACAGGTTTTGAGAATACAGCAAACAAAAAAATATAATTGCTTATTTTGTAATAACTTCGAAACTGACAGTTAGGAAGCTGATTTTTTCTGTGAAAATACTGCTTCATTTAAGAAGTATAACCTGATAATTTTATAATTATATGAATAAGAATGTGTTTGTGCTAGGTTTCCATATTACTGGAAAATAAACAGTATATTTACCTGCTAGGTAAATGAAATGGTTAAGAATCATGTAAAGGACTCAGTGACAGTGAGAGAACATATTGAATTTTGTTACATAAAAAGGATAAAGATAAGGACGTTTGTATATAGAAATTAGAGTATGCTATCAATGTACATGGTCGGGTGTTAAGATGCGGGAGAGGTAAATAAACAAAGAGGCAGGGTAATACAAGCTTACAGATGGAGCTAAACACTGTAGCTGTCTTGAGTGAGAACTTACATAGAACTGGAATTTCTTGGCCAATTAAAGTTCCTTAGTATTAGAAATTTCAGTGTCCATGTTTTTGTTTTTTTACACAATGATGGTAAATAGTTCACAGCAAACTTTTTGTGACTCAAAATAGGGTTGGGGAGCATAGTAGGAAAATTGTCATACATTTTATTATTTTTATACGTATGAAAAGGCAGTTTTTAAAAATATCTTTAGCAAATTAAACATAGGATTAAATTCAGCTTTTACTGTGTTTGCCTTAAAGTAAAATTGATTTGTAAATTATTGCGCTAATATTAGAGCATCCATTCAGGAGCATATTTGTATAATTGCAAAATGCTGATAAGGAAGAAGTTGCCATTCATTTATTTATGTATAATTTGTTATACTCACTGAATTACAGATTACATATTTTTATTGTGCACTTTAGGTTACAAAACATGAAACTTATGGAAATTAGTTTTTGTGGTATAGCCTATTTATTCATGGTAGGCAGAAAATACAGAAAAATGTCTTCTAAATTTTCTTCAGTATTGCAGTTTCCATCGAAGAAAATGCTTGATATTGTAACAGGTATTAAAGTAAAATGAATGATTTCTAAATAAATGGGATTAGAACACCACTCTACGATATCACTGAAAGGGCCATTAATGCATTGAACAAAATTTTCGGGAAATGTGTATGAAAATTTAAATCATAACTAACTAACTATTGTTATTACTATTTTTGTCTGTTGATAACCGAAGCTTGATACAAATTTGTTTCTACTGTGTAATTAGTCATAGTGGGCTCACTGGATTAAACTAGTGCCTAGATGGTATGTGTTTTTGGTTTCAGATTTTATCTTGCTGGGAGATAGTCAGTTTGTGAGATCTAAATCAGATATATCATGGGTCTAGTTAAACTACAGTGTAAAATTAATTAGTATGTTGGTCTCCTGGTTATGGGTATCTTGAATGTTATTTCAATTGTCATCTATTTCAAATCTAGTTTGGAACATAAAGCTGCTTTTCATGTGGAAAATGAGTTAATTGAATTAGGAATGAGAAGCCACCTGATACTTATTAGCCAAACTGGTGTCCGTAGGTTTAGCATTTGATGCATAATTGAAATGGAAAGCATACATTGCATGTATAAAAGCTCAAAGCAAAACAAATTGCATACTACTAATGGAACAGATCAACACATGTTACTCTACAAAGCAACTGTACAGTCATTTCGGACTGTGGGAGCCATGTGCTATGTATAGCTCAGCACTGGACTTACATTATAATGGTTGCTCAATAGATCCAATCCATAGTGGAGGGCTCAGAATATGCTCTGGAGTATTTAATTAAGTCTCTCCAAATATAAGTTAGGAATAGCAAACCACCTCTCGTCAGTTAAGTATTAAAGTCATGCACAAATAAATCTGTACTAGTTGGAAGCAGTGAGCCCCCTCTCTACCGTGAATTAGTAGCCATATAAAGAACATTTTATGTACCCATGAACATCATAAAAAAATATAAGATGTAAAGGTCCTCATTACAGCATTCATAAGGACTGATCAAAGTCCAGGGCAAGCCAGTTCTCTTTACCAATTATTGCTTGAATTTGAAAGCAGAATTGCTTTTAATATGGTTGTCAGTTATTTAATAATAATATATGCCACAACAAACAATATGCTTATTGACTAGAAGAGCTTTGGAAACCTTTCAAAATTTGTCTTAAAATCTGTTTAATCAGCTAGTAAGTTTTCATTCACAAAGATTAATGAAGCCTGTACAGATGTTGAAATATGTTATGTCCCTGCTCTTGTAGGCATTAAAGGAAAAGAAGGTGTTTTATAAAGCAGCCAAAGCTGCATTCGTCATGGCTAAATCAAATCACACCTGTTTGTATCAGTAATTTGTACGTGTCTCGGAAACCTTTGGCTTTAGTAAATGGCATTTGTCGTGGAGTAACAAATCCGACATTACCAGAAACATATTGGCTTGTGGTTAATATTCTTTCCAAAAAAAGAATGCCACTGTTGTAATATCTCATCTTCAAGTTTCCACACTTCTCTAGCCCATAGAAACTTCAGGAATAACACCCAACGTTGATAACTTGGACACTTGCACATAATTGTAGCTGATGTTTTTGTTGTGCATCTTTATACATAACTCCCCTCCATTTTTAGTTTTTTCACATATACTTTCTTTGGTTTTTTGTTAAGTATTTTGTGGTTGGTATAGGCTTTTATTGTCATTTCAGTTTAGTAAGAGAGATATTGATTCATATACTTGTTTCTCAACAGGTGCTGATATTAATGCGCAAACTGAAGAAACTCAAGAAACTGCATTAACCTTAGCTTGTTGTGGAGGATTTCGGGATGTAGCAGACCTTCTGATTAAAGCTGGAGCTGATTTAGAATTGGGTGCGTCGACCCCCCTCATGGAGGCAGCCCAAGAAGGTCATCGAGATTTGGTTGAGTAAGTATTATTTGGTTGATGAGTATTAGTGATTATAGAGGCAATAAAAAAATAGAGCTTTCTGGTAATGCTTACACTTCAGCCTCACTTGTTCATGGGACGAGGAACAATCAGCATTATTGTGTATGAAGGATTTCTTTCCTTTGGCAGGTGTGCAATGATAATCATGATAAGTGTCATATTTTCATGTGGTTCCTTTTTTGATATTTATCCTTTGTCCGCTCAAGTAACTTAATATAGATATAGCCTGCAAGTGGTACCTTGACCTAATAAATTGCCGGGGGTGTCTTTCCTCCTGATAAGTAACGATGTCAAGTAACAGATTTTTCAGCAGCCTGCTTGATACCCTGGTGCCAACTTGCTTGGCTGATAGTGTACAGAAATTCCATATAAAGTACAGTGAACCCCCCGTGAATGGCTAAAATCCGTGAATACTTAAAACCCCTATAAAACACTTAGAACTGCCCATTTTGATAGCTTAAACACAAGAAAAACCCTGTAAAAATGCTTATACCTGAGTATTTTAATAGTTTTATCACAAAAAGTGCATTTATTCATGAAAATTACATGAAAACATAGCAATTAGCGAATATTTTCAGTGAAAAATACCGCGAATTGGTAAATTTTCTGCGAATAATGGATAGATATGTTCCACAGAGAAACCCGCGAATCGTGAGAACGCGATTACAGGGGATTTACTGTAATTAATAACCTGTCCTAACTGGGCTCTCTCTCTCTCTCTCTCTCTCTCTCTCTCTCTCTCTCTCTCTCTCTCTCTCTCTCTCTCTCTCTCTCTCTCTCTCTCTCTCTCTCTCTCTCTCTCTCATTGCCTGTGTGTATATTTGCAATCCTTATTTTATTCAACAGTTTGGAAGATCCTCAAAAATTATAGTTATTAGTACTGTACTAAAATTAAAAAAAAAAAAGTAAATCAAAGAAGCTCGGAACGTTATGTTTATCTGTTTTGCCCAACAATTTGAATTGTAGTGCTCCACTCACTGCTAATGTAATAGATATTTTATTTCTCATTTCTCATTTAGGGAGGCAGTAAAAAAAATGTGCCTTTTTAAAATGTGCGACAGTAGCCAATGCTGAGGTGATAGGCAAAGTACGATAATGCTGTCCAAAAATCTAGACAAAATATCCTTCAAAAATTGTATATTTTAATTCCATTTTCATGTATTGTATTGTAACTATGTTTTAGTATTTAATATATATTTTGAGTACATTTAAATAACATTTTATACATAGTTTCCATTTAACATTGAAATGTACATTGGTAATCTAAAGCCAGGGTTATTAAGAACTGCAGGATTAAAGGGACACAAATCATTATTATATCACTACTGCATTTGTATTGTAGATGCATTGTTTATATACATGAGTGCAGTACATCCATTTTTAAATGTACATAGTAGTATTATAGTAAGAATTTGAGGATCTGACATGTTCAATGTATTTACCAGATCTTTTGTTCAAGTATAAAATATGAACTTCCAGAGTCCTTTATATTTGTAAAGTAATAAAATCTGATAATTGAGGTTTAAGATTAAGTGATTCTGTTATTATGCATGTGCATAAAAAGAGGCTAAGGGTATTTAAATGTAGTGCACATTTATCCTGATCAGCTTAGGCATTTGATTATATAATTATAGAAGCCTTTAACCTACTGGATTTTGCCTCAAAGTCGAGTCGTTAAAGCCCAGAATTTGGTAGTGTATTTCAAAATACTGTAAAAATTACGTTGTGGTGGTAGAGTAAGGTGCAAAGTGTTGTGATAAAACTATTGAAAAGCTACAAAAATATAAGTAGAATAAAAACATTACTCATAAACTTTGAAGCAGTTAGTATACAGGAGTTATGTATCACTTTGTTTTTGTTAGATATACAGCAATTTTTTTTTTTTTTTTTTTTTAGGTACCTAATTGATGCTGGTGCCAACGTAAATGCCCAGACGTCGACAGGAGACACTGCTCTAACATATGCCTGTGAAAATGGGCATACAGATGTTGCAGACCTTCTTCTACAAGCTGGAGCAAATCTTGTAAGTTTTGGTTATGCCTTAAAGAAAATGTAGAATAGTAAAATGGCAATTCATGTATGTTCTTTAAGTGTGATTGCTGTATGCTTTTAAAGAGTGCATTAACATCTGTCAGGTAGTGGAAATGTGGCTGCTAGTTTTCCAGATGCTTAAGAACCAGATCATCTTGTGTAATTCACTGTTGACCTATATAGCTCATTGATCCTTGAAATTTGTCACAAAATTGCCAACATTTTCACTCTGTGTACAGTGCAGTTTTCCTTAAAGTTTTTCTTTTATACATTTGTTTACTCGGCTTATGTGATAATGATTGGACTTCAAGGATATTTAGCAAGTAGCTTTTTTTTCAAGTCTTAGTAGAGTTTTAAGATGTTTCAGTTTGTCACTGTTTTTGTATTTTGGGAGAATCACAGATCTTGGGAAGGGGTAGGATTTTTGGAATTGTGTCCATATCTAATTGATTTTATTATTTTGCCCATAATTTAGATGTGTTTATATGCAAGTTGTAGCAGGTTGGACAGTTTTTCTGCTTGGTAATTTTCAGTGATTGTCAGTAGACTGAGTTGTTCTCGTGTTCAAAATTCTAAGTTTGATGAATGTAGATTAACTACAGAGATGTAGTATTTGTCAGTATTGAAGATGACAATAGTATGAGGCACTTTGAGATTTATGATTAAGGAAAGTTTTAGTGCAGCATAATATTTTTCAGGCATCTTTTCAAATGGCATCTTATAGCAAGGTACTGATAGGAAACAAGAAGACATTTTGATAATTCCAATTTAACATGTTTATAATAGCACTATTAAGTTAGTAAGATATGCTCAAACTTGCATCTGAAAATTTTATTCATTGATTGTTTGTGGTGTTGTTAAACATTTATAACGAATAATAT
Source organism: Macrobrachium rosenbergii (assembly GCF_040412425.1). Classification (NCBI taxonomy): domain Eukaryota; kingdom Metazoa; phylum Arthropoda; class Malacostraca; order Decapoda; family Palaemonidae; genus Macrobrachium; species Macrobrachium rosenbergii. Next base: position 20,704,200 of record NC_089753.1, read on the forward strand.
TTTTTTAATGAACATATCTTGTAAATATGTTTGTCAGAATTTTAGTAAACTAAGACAAATTGGGAAGTTTATATGAAGTTGTAATTTATTAGATAAGATGTAAATTTTATTTCAGAAAAACTTGTGGCCCTTCTTTTGAGATTCATATTAATGCCCCAGGGAGTGTCTTGTTAACTTTCGTGCCCTGTGGCATTATCATTGGGAATGAATTATTTTGGTAGCCTACTACCTTTTGTGATAGTTGACAGGGGCCAGGGCGGGTATTCATTTTACAATTTTCCACTTCAGGGGTGTGGTGTTATGTTGGATTATGAAAGTTTATTAGAAATAGATTACATTTAGAAACTTTTAATATGGGATTATCTGTTGTGCCATTGAGAAAAGAAATAATTGAACAATTTTTTTTTGGATACCTGCTGGTGTTGATTGATGATAAAGCTGCAGATGGTGCTGCTAAAATAGAATGATTGAGCAAATAATATAATGATAAACCTCCATTTCTTGTGCTCTGGAACGTCATGGAATACTTGAATTTTGTTACAGTATATTGATTTGATTTTCTGTTTCACTTGAGTGAAAAGCAGTCACACTTGTATTAAGTATTATTTAATCTAGCATATTTGGCTGAGAGAATGCAGACAAACATCTTGATAAAGCAGTCTCTTGAAGCATTTGAAATTTGTCAGACCTTGTATTTGTAAAGGAAACTGGATGGTTCCATCAAAGGTTTTATTTTGATTTGACGGACATTGCCAACAAATAATCTGAAAAGTTTGCTTTTAAAAATGTTTTTTGTCTATTGTAATGGTAAATTATTTGTCTTAAATTTGTTCCAGAGGGCTTAATATTTACTGTGCATTTCAACAGGAACATGAGAGTGAGGGGGGTCGAACCCCACTGATGAAAGCTTGTCGAGCAGGTCACTTGTGTACGGTACAGTTCCTCATAGTAAAAGGTGGAGACGTTAATAAGACGACCACAAACAACGATCATACACCACTCTCTCTCGCCTGTGCCGGGGGTCATGTTCCTGTTGTAGAGCTGCTTTTGGTCCATGGAGCTGATCCCAACCATAAGCTCAAGGTATGTACTTCTTTTGTGTCATGCTTGTGTACAGTATATGGTTAATACTGTCAAATATGCCTTTGACTAAGTGTAATATTTGTGTTAATCTGATTTGAAGTGAAGAGTGTTGTTTTCCAGGAGGTCATACACATATAATTTTGAAAATATTGCCCCTTGTTTTTAAAGTGAAAATAATTTAATGATGAATCCTTTCTGTTCAGGACAACTCGACCATGTTGATGGAAGCAAGTCGAGGAGGCCACACTAAGGTTGTCCAGCTTCTGATAGACTTCCCTTCTTCCATTTCCCACTTGTTGCCTGTGGTTGGACCACCTCAACATCAAGTCACAGCTACAACCCAAGGTCCAGCTGCAGAGTTGGCAACAGGAGCCATCTTAGAGAGTGACCCTCACCAGTTGCCCATGGGCCTCACTGTGGTGCAGGGTTCTGATCCACAGCAATCTCTTGTAGTTAATCCTAATCAAATATTTAATGATATAGGTAAGTATTTTCAGGTTTGGTGCTGTGGATACATTACAATTTTTTAATTGTTGGAACAGTTACAGTAACAGACTTTCTGATTGTATTTCTAGCACATTACTGTTTTTCTTATCAGTACCGCACATATATTGCATTCATTATGGAGGGATGTTGTTCCAACTCTGTAATTATTTGTCATCTTTATACCAGATGAGAGACTTGGTGAAGGGGGAACCGTTATGGGTTCTAGTGGCGTTCAAACCAGTGTAGTAAAAGGAAACAGAACCAAACCTAATCGTAAGCCAGGGGTCATCTCCACTTTGCCTACCAATTCATCTAATCTCACTACCACCACTGGTCCAAATGGGGAAAAGTTGACTCCATCCTCAGACTCTCAAATAGTAAGTTTAAGGTCTTTGTATTACAAAGATAAGATAAGATGCTTTCTTTCACTTTTATCTAGATCTTAGGCAGTGGTGCTTGAGCAGTTTATATCTCATATGAAATTCATAAAAGCTGGCACTTCATTTTTTAAGCTTCATTTTTATAATATGGATTCTCTGTCCATTGCATTACAAATATGTTGTACCATTATTTGCTCATAATTGAATCTTGAACATAAATCTCGTATCTTTTAAGATATTTGTTAGGTGATGCTAGAATATAAATAATTGTTCAGACTACAACAGTTGCAAACAGATTTAAGTTATAAGATCATAAAACAATCAGATAAGCTTTATTTTGCTAATCAGAGACAAAATCAGTTTCAGTTAACAATCAGCATCTTAACTTACATTCTTGATGGGAAAGGTGGTCTCATGTTCATTCGCAAAGATTTAGTTACTTCCACCTGACAAATTTGTTGAGCCAGAAACTGGGAGAAAGCAAATAAACCCCCTTTTTTTTTTCTCTCTCTCTCTCCTCTTCCCTCTGCCTTGTTTACTTCCACTACAGAAGTACTGTAATCTCTTTATGTAGTTAAGAGATTTAAAAAGGTAAAAGCCAGTTTAGAAGGGAAGTGCAGTATTTCCTTACAAGAACATCATATGTATATATACTGTACAAGCACAATAATGTCACTCGAGGTGGTATTGATTTACTTGAAATTGAACTACATGGATTGTGTGATTGTGTTTACGAACACCAAGTATCCTAGTTCAGTATTTAAACAACCACTTTGCTAATATCACCAGAAAGGACCTGAAGACATGCTTTCCATATGAGGAAAGAGATTTGAAGGAATTCCATTAAATGATTTGTCATATTAGGATGGAGATACAGTTTCACTACAGCTAAAGCCCATCGATTGGACAGTAAACCACAATTATAACCCTGTCTCTCAAAACAAAGCCTAGATTATAGTAGATGACTTAATCTCCTAACAAAATTGCTTTTCAGAATACATATAAGGGGAGAAAACATGAAAAAATATTATTTTACTGTTGAAATTTAAAAAATTCAGTAGAAAATTAATGCTTCACCATCAAAAGACAAAATTAAAACTAATAGATTTGAAAACTGAACAAAGTCAATCAGATATGTAAAAATCAAAGATGGTGTTTTATCTTGGTTTATGGTAAAGGTATATGGTATATCAATGTATGTAAACATTTGTCGTTGAGTGTAGTTATTTGTAAAAGACTTGAACATGTAAGTTACATTTGCATTTAATTTTTTTCTTTTATTACAGATTAAAACACCCCCAGTAAGCAAGGGCAGCAATAGTGGGGGAGAGAGTGTTTTATTGACGCCAGCCTCCCCAACTTCTCCCCCACCTCCTAGTAATCAGGAGGAAGCCAAAATGAGACCTTGTGATAGACTTGACCAGTATGTTGATAACTTAGTAAGAAAAGCAGAGCAACCATCTTCTAATAGAGAGGAACAAATTCTACAGAAACAGCAAATATTAGAGGAGTTGCAGCGAGTGGAGAGAGAACTGCAGGGTAAAGTTATCCCCTACAGTGGCAGCTATGATCCCTCCAGGATCCCCATCAGCAGCTGTGCTGTTACAGTCAGCAGTAGCAGCAGTGGTGTGGGTGTTGGAAACTTGAGTGGAGTGTCCACCACCTCATTTGCCAGTAGCAGTAGCAGTGATATTGTTAGTAGTGGTATGAGTGGCAGTGGTACCTCTCTAGCAGCCCCTCTTGTTTATCCTCCAGCATCCTTGCATACCCACGTACCCATCGCCACTCACACTGTTGAGACTCAGACGGGCTTCCTTCCAAATACTGGCTGGACGGGATTACCCCCTGGCGTTGTTATGTCTGACTTACCTCCTGTTGTCTCATTGTACAGTGGAGGAGGTGCCTCTGCAACACAACTCCCTATCTCATTGCCAGCAGAAGTGGCACAAGTACCGTCAACGATGTTTCCTTCAGGTGCTTGTCCCCAGGAGTCTCCAAGTTATGGTAGTTCATCTGCTTATCATACTCCAGCTTCTCCTCCCTCTCTCCCTTCCCATAACATCCCTTCCTCCTCCTCTTCCTCTTCTGGGCCAGCAACTGGAAATGTACCCGTGTCTGAAAGACCGAAGATGATACCTTCAAAGAAAGCTGATAAGAAGAAACTTCAATTACAACAGCAACAGCAGCAGCAACAAAAACAAGTGTCAGCGCCGCAACACTCCTCACAGCAGCAAATGATGGTGCAACGCAGCCAAACTGTTCAACCTCTTCAACTCCAGCAGGTGCAGCTAAACCATGGGGTCGATGGTAGCTACAGCTGTCATGGTAATAGTTTGACCACGCAACCATTATTAGTTCCTGGAGGGAATGTGTCATCGCTCCCTCCTCCTCCTCCTCCTGGGGTTCCACATCCTGCGGGTGGCTCATCTCAAGGTCTGCCCCGTCCTCCACCTATACCACCACCATTATTGGGTGATAGTACTCTTGATAAGAATTGTCAAAATAAGAACAAAATAGAAACTTCTTTAGCTAGAGGAAAGATGGATAAGAAGAGAAGTGTCCCCTCTGAGTGTGATTGCCCTGGAGTATTATCAGAAGATATGGAAAATGCTATGTTAGAAGGTGATAGCACTGGCAGAGATATTGGAAGTAGTGCGGAAGTTGTTCCGCTTACCCCCCTTGGGACTCAGATGCACTTGTCAACGGGGTTAGGGCCGACCCCAGCGACCGGATTGCAATTTGTTCCTACTACAATAGTTTCTACCCCTCACTTGCAGTTTCCTCCTTTCCAAGTTGGTAGTGGTTCTGTACCTCTGCCGTATAGTTCTCTGTCAGGACTTGGAGTTGGCCAGACTGTCCCTAACCAATCCATCACCAGCCAAACTGCTGCTGCTGCAACTGTAGCTGCTCATCATCAGTTGCAAGTGTTGGCTCCCACAGGAATAGCGGCAAGTAGCAGCAGCAGCAGCAGCAGCAGTAGTACTAGCAGCAGCAGCAGCACCAGCGGTGGCAGCAGCAGCAGCAGCAGCAGTAGTACTATTTCCAACAATGCCAGTGGAGGTATTCCTGTGGGAGCAACAACTGCTCCACATTCTAACAAGTCTCAGGTAAAGAAGTATTTGCTTCAGTCACCACAGACAGGAGGAGCTGCTGGAGAAGTCAGTGTTCAGCAGCGTGGACCCTTAGGTCCTCTTTTGCATACTAGCACTGCTGCCATATCTTCAGGCCAGCAAGTCACTACTCATTCCCCAAGTATCTGTCAACCACCCAGCAAGAACAAGAAGAAGCAATTGCGAAGCAGTACGAACAAGCAACAAGAGAGGGACAGTCATCTCACACTTCCTGTAAGTGCTGATGCGCCCAGTGAACATGATATCGCAGCACATCACCAGGCTGTTACTGCAGGCTTACCGTTGGATCCTGCCGGTCAAGGAATGGTGTACGCTAACACCCACACCATGGCTCATTTCCCGGTGAGTATGGCTCCACAATCTGGCACTCTTCCTCTCTCCTCGGCACCTGTCACCAGCTTTGGTCAAGGTCTGCAGGTCAATGAGCCCGGTTTGATGGTAGCTACTCCAGCTGCTCCGGCCAAGATACTCAATGACCAGTTATCTGAGATGATTGCTACACCTGCTTCACAGGTAAGATAATAACATTGGTGGTTTTACTTCCTGTTGACCCATACTTAAGGGTTTATTTAAATCCATGGTTTCTCAGGAAGAAATCCAGTTTTGGCAGAGTGAATCATCATTTTATGCCTTGTTTTCTCAGACATTTTCTGTGTTTTGAAGGTTTGTACTTTTACAAGTGACTTTGCTGCACCTAATGAATGTTTTGATTTTTTTAGTATGGTGGTAGTATTTAATCAGATACTTTAGAAACTGAACCATTGGGTTACCTAGATAGTTTTCATATATTTAGGAATTGGAATTGTTGGTATAGAACAAGTTTGGTAATGCTTTGCCAAGGTGTTTTTATATAACTTAGGCATTAGTTAGATTTTTTAGCTATCTGTTAAGAAATACAGTATGATAGTGAAAAGTAGAGATTAATTGCAGGGCATTGAAGATTTCCCCTTTACCTGGAATGGGGATTCCAGGTATTAATGATATGTGGTTTTACTTCTTACCTGAATACATTGCGAGTATCATAGTCATCTTTACTTTTTCTTATTTGTGAAAAGTAATTTCGAACTTTTGATAGGTAGATTAGTATTTTCTTTCAATGTAGAATTGTTAACTGAAAGTAGTGGATTTCCTGTAAAACTCAAAAACTTCATGTAAAAGATTACCGGCCTTAGGTCCAGAGAATGTTTTAGGTTTCATGTATTCTAAATAGCAGTCCAAACCCCAGTGGTTTTGATTATTAGATTTTCTTTTAAATTGTATCTTATTTAAAAGTAATTTTGATACATGTGAATCAGGCCAGGTTAAGTGTTTTTTGTTCATAGCTTTCAAAGAAACTAATTTCCTCAGGGTCAGTGGAGCCATTAATACTTGAAGGGAGTATTATCTTTTGCTTTTTGAGAAGTAAATGCTGAAGGCTTCAAAATGTTTTAAAATCTTAATTACCATGCGAAATATATGAAAGATCTAGTATCATACAAGTAAAAGTCAGTGTTTGTACTGATTCAGAATATTTAGTACATTAGTAAAAGCTTGAATAATGTGGCTTTATTATTAGTGTTAAAAATTGATTATTAATTGAGGATACATGTACTGTATAGAGTGCAGGATAGTATGCAGATACAGTAACCCTTATCTTATCAGACTTCTTTCTTACCTGACATCTAATTTATTGTTGTACTTTTTTTGCTAGGTTACCTTTCAAGTGTTGTGTTCTATGGTATGTAAAGTAAAGTTTAGAAATTATTTGTAATTACGGTTACTACAGTTGTGAAAAATGTTGAATGATTCAAGTGTAGCCTATCTATGGGGTCTCTTAATTTAACAGATTTTGCAGCTAAGGAAAATGTCCCAACCACTCTGTTAAGTAGAGGGGCAGCTGTAAGATAGGAGTGTAAATCTGTCATTGCAAACAGATTTTATGAAATACTGACTAATGGTAGTAAATTGTGGTTTAGTAGCCACAGGAAATTAGTAAATCAGTCTTGATTAAAGAGTATACAGGAGCATTAAAAAGTGTATTGTAAGACTTATGTCCTTGTGCACAAGTTAGTTATTATGGTAATTATGCAAGTGTGAGATGAGTCTATGAATATGTTTTGATATTTTTGTGTTCTGGATATAATTTGCAGGTAAAGTGGTTGCATTTAGTTTTTATTTATTTATTTTTCTCTCTCGAGTACAGTTTAGGGAAAAGCTGAGTCGAAGTGAGGTGTTTTGTTGCTTTAAAGAGTTTTGGGGAATATAGCTTATTAGGAGTCTTCGTAAGTGTATAATTTATTAGTGAATTGTCTTCATAATGTGTTTTAAAATTGCAATTTTTTTCCAATAGTTGCATCTTAAGACAGTAAATCAAGTTTTTGTTTTCCACAATTACCAGTTTACCCAAAAGTCAAAATGCTGAATATCATATAAAACCTTTGCTATTTGTTTCATATAAGTTTTTGCTTATCCCTTATTTGATTTCAGTCTTTTTTATTTGTATTGTTGATTAGTATACAAAATATATTCAGACTTAATCATTCAGGATATAAGAGCATGGAGAGGAAGGTTTGAGCTAAAGCAAGCAATTTATGCATTCAAGTTCATTAATGAAGGTACTTGATTGTACACTGATTGTTTTCAGGGAAGTGGAAGTCAGCTGGGCGTCGGGAGTGGTGTCCCAGTCTCAGTTGGTCTGCCGTACGTGGGTGGAGATGGAACTGTCCCATACACTGGGCATGCGGGTGTGGGTCCAGGGACTGTATGCCATTATCCAACTGCCATCCCTTCACATCTTGTGGATGTGGACATAGAAACTGATTCAAACCATGATACTGCTTTAACTCTAGCCTGTGCTGGTGGTCACGAAGAGTTGGTACAGCTTCTCCTTGCACGTGGTGCCACAATAGGTATGTTGCATTTGTTTTTAATTCAGTCTAATAATACAGTAGTACTGTATATTTACCAACAATGCGACACATTAATGTTACCCAGTGTGGATTAGATTGTAATCTTGGTTGTCAAGTTGTCATTCAACGTCATTTTCTTTGGATTTGCCTTGCTGTAAGTTTCAAGATTGTGTATGGGGATAAGCTTGGCTTTCGAAAAGTGAAGTCATCTTCTTGAGCATTATCTTCAGCCTCTTAAACTGGAGCTCCTGTAATGACAGAGATTTCTTTGGTATATGTTGAGAAGTTACTGGTATTTGACATGTTGAGCATGAAATTGCATTGTTAGTCTGACACTTCGCATCCCAGCTAATAAAAATGGACAAAAATTGAAAAAGCACAAAAATCCATGTTACCTGCAGTATTACCTATAGTATTATAGGCAAAAGTTTTAGATAAAAAATAGGAAAAGGATAGGAAATACAAAAGTAACACATTTATCATAAATCGTCAAAACCTCCAGTGCCATATGATGAAAGGGCCTCATCATAACAAACATGTGAAATTTATTAAGTAATGACAGATCAGAGAGAAAAGGAAATGTTCTTGATTTTAGGAGAACTTGAAGAGTGATAAGGGCAAACAGTACCATAGTATTTTAATGATTTACCAGAAATAGAAAACTAATTGAGTACAACAAGTTTCTGATGATATATATATATATAACAAAATAAATGCTCCAGTTGAAAATTTCAAGACCTTAGTAGTAAAAAAATTCATCATTTACCCTTAAAATTTTTTTGTTATAACTAGATTTCTTACTATTACAGAGCATAGAGATAAGAAAGGGTTCACACCTCTAATCTTGGCAGCAACAGCAGGTCATAGCAAAGTTGTTGAGACGCTGTTAAATGCTGGTGCGCACATTGAGGCGCAGTCAGAGCGTACCAAGGATACACCTTTATCCTTGGCATGCTCTGGAGGAAGGTACGAGGTGAGTAAATCCGCGTTTGTCTCGTCCAGCGTAAGAGCAGTTCATGAAACTACAGCAGATATAATTTAAGAGTATCCTGGTTTCCAGTATGTAATTACAGGAACCTATGATTGACAAAGTTAGATTTGTGTGTACAGAGATTTTCTTTTGACTCAGTTTTTTAGCATGATTTGTAATTTGATGACTGTTGTTATATACTACATAAATGTCTTCAGGTTGTAGAGATATTGCTGCAGAGAGGAGCTAACAAGGAACATCGCAATGTGTCCGATTATACTCCGCTCAGTCTAGCAGCATCTGGGGGTTTTGTAAACATCATCAAGCTGCTTTTGGACAATGGAGCAGAAATTAACTCCAGAACTGGAAGCAAACTTGGCATTAGTCCCCTGATGTTGGCTGCCATGAATGGTCATGTAACAGCAGTAAGGTTGCTGCTGGACATGGGCTCAGACATCAATGCTCAAATTGAAACCAACCGCAATACGGCTCTCACCCTTGCTTGCTTCCAAGGTCGTCATGAAGTCGTGTCACTCCTTCTCGACCGGAAAGCAAATGTTGAACATCGTGCCAAGGTAAAAACCTATTGCATGTGCTTATTGTATTACGTTATATTTTCAGGTTAATGTATAAATGAAAAATGCATGTTTAAGACCTAAGTGATTAAGTAAAAGCATAGTACTGTACACTGATGGAATGGAACTGACGTCTTTTTTGGCTCATAAGGGTATGTTCATCAATGGTGACTGCTAATCAAGCAGTTAAGTGTATAGTTAATTTTGTAATGCTTTGGTGAAATTTTACAAGATGGTCAGAAATCATTTATTAAGATAAAAGAATCTTTTATTTTACAAAACATAAATATTTTCCATGCATTTATTAGTAGTAGAGTGATTTAGTTGAAAAGGAAGTTAGTAAAAACCATTAAATGTACTAGGGTATTTTTAGGTAGTATTCTTCCTTCCTGGGCCACTATTTTGTTGGTTGAGCAGAACATATGTATTTAATAGAAGCAGTATTGTAATTCATGGTTGTTTGAACTTCACTGTGGAATGTTAGGTGCTCTGTTGTGATGTCTAATAAATTTTTCTTATAGAGTTTTATATGACAGCTCTTAAGGTTACTTTTTCAACACTTGCATGTTGTTAATCTTCAAGCGTCAGTCATGTCATATTTGTTGATTTTAATCTGGATGCAGCAGCTCTGGTCACTGAACTCTCGGAAGATCTTGATGCCTGAAGGGTTGTATGGTTTGCTCTCGTTGTATGCTACTCTCTTCCGTTCTTCCCATGTTCAGTATCAGTGACCCATAATGTTGAGGCAAAACACACATTATCTTAGTTAATTATCTCCTTGTGATTTTTTATTCTTCCTAAGATTCCTTTTTAAAATTTCAGAGAAGTAGAGTACTGTAGTTAATTGCAAATTAATGATGATGGTGGTTATAATGTTCAAAAAAGGTTGTTGAATTTTGGAAAGGTATGTTTGCTTATAAACATGATAAAGCTTTACATTTACTTCTATGGAGAAAGTGAAAGAATTTACTAGAATAAAGATTTACTGGATTTGTTGGAATATTTTTGGTAATGGGATTATTTGCTTACATTAAAGATTACACAGAGTACTAGAAATGAGTGAATAAATAGTTGTTTAATCAGTATGTGGCTCCTAAAAACTGCATCTCTCTTTTAACTGGTGTTAGTGTAATGAGCAAGTGAAGGTCTGTCCAGAAACCGTATAGGTGTAGATGTATAAAATATATTTCAAATAGTTGATAGTACCACAGTAAAAGATGAATAGCTGAGCTCAATTTGGTAAATTTTTAGGGGGATGAGGGTACTGTATAGGGCCAATTTTGTATGTCCATTGAGTTTTTTTTTCGTCAATGAAGTATGAAGGCTAATGTTTTGAAAAGTCAGTAGAACATGCTTCTTACCAATTAGAAGTTACAGTTGCTTGGGTAAAATTCAGAATAATTTTGAGTTGAACAGTAGTGTTCTGTAAGATATTGCTTTCAAGCTTGCAAAAAAAAAAAAAAAAATGGGGGCCAGGGGACTAGTTCCCACATAATGGGAAAACGAGTTTTAATTTGTTTGTTTTTGTCTTTTTTTGACAGACTGGCTTGACACCCCTAATGGAAGCTGCAAGTGGCGGGTATGTAGAGGTTGGCCGGGTATTATTAGACAAAGGTGCCGATGTCAATGCTCCCCCTGTACCCTCCTCAAGAGATACAGCTCTCACTATTGCGGCGGATAAGGGACACTATAAGTTTGTTGAACTTCTCATCCAAAGGTAATTATAGTATCTTATATGTACTGCTTGGCATAATAGGTTATTTTTGGGAAGTAAACTTTTGAGTAATAGCAGGGTTGAATTATATATCCTAAGTGTCTACTTCATTGATTGGTTCATGCATATTGTTTTGGACTCTGGAGGAGTGCTGAGGCTTCCAGGCATTTTCATTAATTTGCAAAAATTAATACAAGCCACTGTGGAAGGTAATTAAATCATAATATTTTCATATTCTCTGATCCTGGAGCTGATATTTATATTTTTACTCAACAGAGGTGCTCAAGTGGAGGTGAAAAATAAGAAAGGAAACTCGCCTTTGTGGTTGGCAGCTAATGGTGGTCATCTTGAAGTAGTTCAGTTACTATACAGTGCTTCAGCCGATATAGATTCTGAAGACAATAGAAAGGTGTCTTGTCTAATGGCTGCTTTTAAGCGTGGGCACTATAAAGTTGTAAAGTACATGGTCCGTAATGTATCCCAATTCCCCTCAGACCAAGAATTACAGAGGTACATAGCCACTCTAAGTGATAAAGAATTAGTAACAAAGTGCTCCAATTGTTTAGAAGTCATTCGTGCTGCCAAAGATAAACAGGCATTAGAGGCTAATAAAAATGCATCCAACTTACTGGAAGAGTTAGAACGGGAAAAGTCAAGAGAGGAATCAAAGAAGTTGGCTGCCCTTCGAAGAAGGATAAAGAAAAGAGCCAAAAAGCAAGAGAAGAGAGAGGAAAAACGACGCCTTGAAGGAATTAAGAGAGCAGATGATGGAAGTGATAATTATGAAGGGGAAGATGACGACGATAATGCTAACAACGAGAAAGAGAAAGAAAAAACAAAAAGGGAGAAGAATGAAGCTAATGCTCTTCAGAGGGTAGTGGAACAAATTGTACCAGAAGAAAAGGATGGTGACAGTGGCATAGATTCTAATAGTCAGACCAGTGCAACTTCGGAAACCAAAGTTATGGATGAAAAAGACAAACCGGGCAAGAGAACCAAAAAGAAAAAGAGAGAATCTGCGACAAAAGACTCAACTATAGCAAACCAAAAGCAAAACAGTAATCCATCCCCTCTTCCCACTACTGAAAGTGGTGGCCAAAAGAAATCTGTTTCTACGAGTAACAGTAACAATAATAATAATAGTAATACTACTAATAATAACAATAATACACATTCTCAACCTAGTGCCTCATCAATAACTACTATAATTACTACTACAAGTACCACCACGACAACCACAACAACGTCATCGTCCTCATCTTCATCCTCTTCTTCCACCTCATCCTCAAAAAGTAAGAAGAAGAAAGATGAGGAGAATAAGGCAAGTGGTGTCATGAATGAATTAGACATTTTTCATCTAGACAACATCAAACCATCTAATAACAAAAAATCTGGCCATGATTCATCTCGTGTTAATGCTCTGGACACATTTGGAGAAGTGGACCATTATGTCACCCCAATACCAGGATTAGTTGGTAGTGCGTCAACTACTCTTAGTGCACCATCTCTGAGTCCAAATGCTAAAGTGTCATCAGGACTTGGAACAAGTCCCAAGAAAGGTAGTCGCAGAGAAGAAGGATGGAAAGAAGTTAGTCGAAAAGCGAAGAAAGTAGCTGTTCCAAACAGCGCAATCAGTAGGGTAATAGGACGCGGTGGTTGCAATATCAATACCATTCGAGAAGTATCAGGAGCACACATAGAAGTGGAAAAACAAGGGAAGAGCCAAGGAGATAGAATGATAAGCATCAAGGGCTCAACTGAAGCAACCCGTCAGGCTCAGAATCTTATATCTGCCTTAGTAAAAGACCCTGATAAAGATTTATCAGAATTAATTCCCAAGACAGTTGTTAAAGTAGCCCCTAAACCACCTAAAGTTAGTAATGCAGATGCCTCTAATTCTAGTTCAGCAAACAAGGCTCTTAGACCAGCCAGTACAATTGGAATAAGTATGGCAACTGTTACAGCTTCCACCATCAGCATAACAACTGCAAAGTCTGGAACAACTACTGCTACAGCATGGTCAAGTGCAGTTTCATCTCCCAAAAGAACATCTCAGGGTAGACCTGTGTCATCTGGTGGTGCACTTGCCTCTGCTGTTCCTAAGAGTCCCGCTGTACGACAGTTATTCCCTGGGGAAAAGAAATCTGTGCCTGTTACTACTGTAGCGAGTAAGGTTCTGAATAATGTACATCCCTCAACTGTAGCTCATACCACTGATGCCATGCAGACCTTTGCAGCTAAACTGGCAGACTCCAAAGGATCGGCTAAAATGTCTTCTACTCCACCCTTAGTAGGATCTCCAAAGCCTTCTGTACAACAAAATTTAGGAAATACTGTTTGTACTTCTGAGAGTATTGTTGGAGAGGAAAAATGTGTGCCAGAAGCTAATAATAATAGTATGATGAGTGAACAGTATTCTATTTTTAATAATAGATTCAGTCAAGTAACGCATGAAGCCATGTGGGGAGCTAAGGAGAAGCAGCAAAACTTTGCATCTGTTGCAGCTTCAGGTCTTGTTACGAATGGTAAATTTCAGCCTCAGGGACTTCAGCAAAATCAACAGCAAGCATCTCATGGGCAAGGTAATTCCTACGTGGATCAGATTGATCAGTCTCCAGCTCCGGAAGCTACTCGTGCTCCAGGTTATCGTGGTGTGACTTCCACAGTTACTGTCAGCAGTCATATGACATCTGTTGCAACAGGCAGTCCTCCAGGTAGTGTTCCTATGCCATTATCAATGCCTGGACCTCATCAGCCAGGTGCAACAAGTATGGCACGAAGTGCTCCAGGTACACCTGTCGCATCTCCTTCCATGAGACCTATTGCTCCCCCTCCTACTCGCCAAACTGCAACGCCACCCTTCCCTCGTACTTCAGTTGACATTGGAGGAGACCCGCCTCCTTTCCTACTTCCAGGCCCAGCTCGTACTCCACCTCCAATGGTATCGCCAATGGTACGTCTGGGTCCGGTAGCCCCCCTGCCAACGCGTGGTCATCTTTCCCAAGTAAATGTAAACATGGGTCCTCAACCATTTTCAGGTGTATCCATGGCTAGTCTAGCACCAGGAGGTCCTGTATCATCCATGCCACGTGTTCCTGTGCCAGGGCCTCCAGAACATTCAGAATTAGTAAACCTGGCTCCTGGGCAACCTTACCGTAAACCACCACCACCTATAGAAATTGCAATGGGTTCATTTCATCAGCAAAAGCAACAGCAGTTACAGCAGCAGCAACAACAGCAGCAGCAGCAGCAACAGCAGCAGCAGCAACAGCAGCAGCAACAACAGCAGCAGCAGCAACAGCAACAACAACAATTTTCCATAGCACAGCTGGCAGGCATGATGAATGGAGTGAGGTTTACCACCCCTCAAACAAATACACATCCTGTCTTTACAAATAATATGATGGCTCCAATATCTGCAGCTCCTCAGATTCAGAGTAATCTTAATCCTAATGCTCCTGATTTTACAAGTAGGTCTGGAACCTTTGTGCCATCTACTTTTCCACCTCGATCACAACTAGCTGCTTTCCAGAATGGAGCTCCCACTGTTACTCCTTCTTTAGGTTCAGGCTATGGTGGAATTAGTCAGTTTCCTGGTGGGTTAGATTTACATACTGAATCATTGATAGGACTTATGCCACCACGAAACCAGCCACCTCTTGCTGTAGTGCCTGCTTCAGTTGGAGGTAATGCTGCATTTCGAAATAATGCTGGTCCACAGGAGAACTCTTCACCAGTACACTCCCCACACAATTCAAACCCAGCTTCACCCACTCAGACAGCTGCTGCCAATAATGCAGGATTAGCTCAAATGCATGAAGAGCAGCGACATGCTAAACTTCAGCCTATTGGTACTGAAAGAGCTCAGAAAAGATCAGAACGTGGGGGTGTTGGTATTTTAAGTGGTGGAATGAATTCAGAGTTGATGTGGTCTATGCAGCTGCCGGAGATGTTAAGTGCTCCACCCTTGGATCATAATCTGCCGCCAGCAAATGCATACTATAGTGATCTAGATATCACGCAGTATCCACAGGTAAGACTAAACCACCATAGTTAGGACTCAAAAAAAAAAAAAAAAAAAAAAAAATGGTGTACTTGGATATTTAAAATTAATACTGTTATGATTTAGTAGGACTTGTGTGATGGACTTTTGTATGTTTAAAAACTTTCTTTGCAAGAAGTTTGTATTTACCATATTGTGTTGCTTCAGGAAAGCTGCTAGAATTAGGACTTAAAAGTATTGTATTTCTTGAAGTGTATGTGTTATGTGATGTAGTAACTGTTTGAACTGGTACCTTATATAATGGATATATTGTTTGAAAATTACAGGTACACCTTTATCATAGCTGAGATAAAAGTATGAGTTAATGGTAGAGCACAGCACTGTTGTGTGTAGAGCATATTTGTTCTTACATAATATCTTCCGTTTGCAGTTGTGGAATTGGGGTGGTGATGTGAATCATCATCAAATGTAAGATTGTCCACTGAGCTGAGCCAATGCCTTGTGATGATAGTTGAGACTTGAAACAGCAGCACCTGAAAGAAAGGAAGAAGCAGCAGCAGTCCCCCATATGGCATGAAGAGGAGAGCACTGTTGGCTCTGGTTGAGCCATGAGCTGTTTTGCATTGTGCTCATGAATTCTTTTTAATTAAATTTTGCTTTATGTAGTTGAGGGTGACATTTAAACTCAGTGAAATTGCTTAAGTTAGGTCATGAATTTTATGAAGTGCCACTTTAAGCGAGTGATGTATGATATGAAAGCCGTTATGTTTGTAAAGATATAAAATTACGCAACCGTATATGCAAAGCTCTGTGGTCGTTCTATGGTCTTTTTTTTTTGCCTCCCAAGTAGGGATTAGTCGTAAAGGACGTATCATATCTGGTGGCCTCAGCTCGCAGGATTAATGGCAGTATCATATCCACACTGCCCTCAGTGAATGAAAAAGAATGTCCCATTGTGGCCACACCTGCTGTCCCTGTCAGCTCATACCCCTTATCCCTCTTTCTCTCTCTCTCCTCTTTCTCACTGCAGGCAGGGAACAGATTTGGGTGGTGTTGGTCATGGTGTAGTGCACATGGTCATGAATTGTGCCTGGCTACTGGATGTGGCGTGGAGTTGGTTGATTGCTCGGCCCCTTAGTAGTATTTCAGCCTTCTCCACAGCTCTTGTAAGCATGCACAGGACAACCCAACCTAGCACTGGGCTTTATACACACGTTTGTTGCGGTCGTACTGTATATGCAAAGTCACTTCATCTGCCCTTCCCCTCCCCTCCCCTCCCATGTTCCGCTAACTACCCTCCCCCCACGCCATAGGCCTACTTGGTGACAAGCAGCTGCCCATCCCTGGTCTGCTCGGAGGTCGCATATGAAACTTTATGCTTAACTCCACTTAATCTGTGGAAACATTAAAGATTTATCAGGCAAAAGAGTATTTTACTTTCCTTTTACTATTTATTAGGTTAAGGATTTAATTTTTATACGAATCGGTAACTTAAGTTAAAACCAGATCTTTGTTAACCTTTAGCTTAAAAGAACAAATATTCGTCCATCCTAGCTGGACCACCTGTTTTTGAAGGAGATACTTTGGAGCTCTGCACATTGACACTGTGCAACAAATGTACCAGATGATATTTGGATCCAAAGGTTTTTATCGTCAACATAGCCTCACAGTGAAATAAGAAGAAAACCCCATGAAAGAGTAATAGATCATGATTAGCTTTTGTATGGTTATGTTTAAAGGATCTATCAGAAAATAAATATATATATATATAATAAATGTATATATATATAATTAATATACAGCCTATAAACAGAAGCAGTTGAATAAGGAAAAATTTATCACTAATCACACTTCCACTGTATATCGGGCTTCTAGATTAGAGCTATGCTAAACATTACAGATATGACACTGAAATGAGACCATGAAAGTTGAACATTATCGTCAGTGCTGACGTACCCTTTTCTCTCCTTGCCAGACTTCTAGGTCAGAGGTTGCACAATTATATTGGTTTCTACTTTAAAAACTGAAATTTCCCAGCACAATTTTTTTTTTTATAAACTTGAAACCTGAAGAACAATTGTCCTTAAAACTTAGTGAAGATTTTCTTGCAAATTGTATAAATTATTAGGGCCACAGTAATATTGAAGTTGCATGATCCCTGAAGGGTATTAAAGGAAATTGGCTGCATCAACCAGTCGATGTGTCCCTAATTGTAAAGCCCAATACTGCAATGGATATGGAATACTGTAATGTCAGTAACAAGATGTGAGTACATCAAACCCACTGGATGATCCCCCATAGGATGATGGTGCCGTCAGTGTACCTCACTTGGTGCACTAGCGGTACTTATGACTTTGCAGTTTACTTTTGGCCCCAGCTGCAACCCCCTTTCTTCTTACTGTACCTCCATTCACATTTACTTCTTCCATCTTGCTACTCAACCTCTCCTAACAATGGTTTCATAGTCCAACTGCGAGGGTTTCCTCCTGTTAAACCTTTCAAACCACCTTACTGTCAGTTTCACTTTCAGCGCTGAATGACCTTACAGGTCCCAGCACTAGGCCTTTGGCCTAAATTCTATATTCCACTGGAGGGTCGAGGTCACCACCTCGGATATCTGTGAAAATGCTTTGAACGTCTTCGTCATATCCACGTGACCCAGTTATCAATAAGCATTGTAAGAATAGGGCTATTGAAAGGTTTCTAGATGTTTCTCCCTGCACTATAGCTACTTACATGATTTTCCCCATTATTTCTTCATTACACTCCTCCAGCCATTTTCAAGTGGTGTAACTCGTTTCAAAATAATTGGAGTCACCCCATGGAAGCCAAGAGGTAACTGTTCTAAAACTTGAGAAGCTGCTAACTAATTGCAGGAAGAGGACATGTTGGCCACTATTTTATGAGACTGAGGACGTGTATGTAACACAGTAATAATACAAAATGTACAAAAGTCCTAAAATTTGTACTCAATTTATGAAGGAGATCTATCTAGTTCGTTGTCAAGTTAATCCAATTGTATGACTGCTACCCTATATCCTTCCAAGTTGCAAATTACCCCATAGGGAAGTTAGTTCCGTCAGTGCACCTTGCGTGGTCCCCTGTAGGCATTACTTAGGGTTCTTTGCAGCATGCCTTCGGCCCCTAGCTGCGACCCCTTTTGTTCCTTTTACTGTACCTCCATTCGTATCTTTCTTCCATCTTGCTATCCACCCTGTCCTAACAATTGATTCCTAGTGCAACTGCCGGGATTTTCCTCCTGCTACACCTTTCAAACCTTTGTCAATTTCCCTTTCATCGCTGAATGACCTCATTGGTCCTGGTGCTTGGCCTTTGGCCTAAACTCCATATTCAAATTAAGTTACAAATTAGTGAATGTCAGGCCATTTTTTTTTTTTTTTTTTTTAGAACCATTACGAATTACGAGCTTATTGAATTTGGAAATGAACTGCATTTCACCACAATAGTAGTGGGAAAAGGTTTTGTTACCATTTAATATTTTTTGTGGTGTTTAGTTAGTGGTAGGCTATAAAGGCCTGGAAGTGCAGGTACAAGTCTGATAATTGACACCATGGATTTTAGGTCTTTACTTAATCTGGACTTAGTTCTGAGGCTTCATAGTGAAATACTATAGTTGCAAAGCATTAAAATTACCAGCATTTTAAAATTCATTGCCTATTTAATAATTATGTCGATTAGAATTCCTCAAAGACTTTAATTTCTCTTGCGGGAGTTATCCTAGCGGCTTGAACTTTGTCAGAAATTGTGCATCTGCAGTACTCCAAAATAATTATGACCCCAATGCAACATTGACACAGGGCTTACTGTGCGACGATAATTATAGTTGTAGGCATTCTCGGGTATAAAATTTGCTACTTTACCACCAAATAACACCAATCAATTTTCCTTTCCAAAGAACGTTTTCTACTGTCGCATCAGAACTTTACTTAATGTAGTGTTGCGTACCTCGATGAATGGCGGGAAGTCGACAGCCAAAAAAAAAAAAAAACGCCCGCTTCCAAGCTTAAACAACAGACAAAAGAATACATTATTTCCAAGTGATGTTTCTCATTCATTGGCAATACATATCACTTGCTGAATTTGATAAGAAACATGCTGCCATAATTTTTATTTTCAGTGATTGGAGGAGTGCAATGGCAGCCTTCTATAAAGTTATTCTCAAAATTCGCTTGTGCAGCAAATTGTTTCATTCTATAGATTATATTTAGCAAATGTACTGTAAATGCTGAAGTATGTTTGATCCTTAGCCATGTGGTCATGAATATGCTGATTGTACCTCCTCTCGTATTCTCTTTCTTCGATCTTACTTTCCGCCCTCTCCTAACAATTATCATAGTGTAACTGTGAGGTTTTCCTCCTGTTACACCTTTCAAACCCTTTACTGTCATTTTCCGTTTCAGCGCTGAACGACCTCGTAGGTCCCATTGCTTGGCCTTTGGCCTAAATTCTATATTCAATTCAATGAAATGTGTTGATAAAGGGGCCAATTTAACCATGACCAAATGAAAAAAGCTATTTTTAGCAGTGATTATCGAGCATCTAAATATTTTGATGAATGGCAGACTTTATGGAATAATGAATCTTAAAACCTAATTAAAACATCACATCCATCGTTAGAATGTGGCATTCTTTATTAAGCCAAATAACGCCACACTGAGGTCATTTTATCTCTAATGAAGTGCTCACACTACATTTTTTACATATAAAAAGTTTAAGGAATTTTAAAATAAAATTGAAAACTGTATTTTGACTCAGGTGTCTGGCCCTTTTTATATTAAAAAAAAGACGTAGTGTCCATAATGATATTGCAAGCTTTTAGATGAGGCAGATCCCATTTTGAAGGCACAGCTTACACGATAATTTGGAACCATCACAAGGCTGCAGAACAGATCTGAAATTGTCATTGTGTAACATGGATGATCTGTAATTCTTACATTTTTGAGGTAGTAATACCTTCATATTCTCTTCTTTCCATCTTATTTCCCAGTGCTTGGCTTTATGCCTAAATCACATATTCCATCTTACTTTCCACCATCTCATAACAATTGATTCTTTGTACAAATGCGAGGTCTTCCTCCTGTTACACCTTCTAAGCTTTTTAACTGTCGATTTCCGTTTCAGCGCTGAATGGCCTCACTTGGTCCCAGTGCTTGGCCTTTGGCCTAAATTCAATATTCAATTCGATAACCAACAAGAAATTTTCAGAAAGAACTGTCTGGTAGATTCACTGAAATTATAGTCTTTTGTCCTTTGGGACGGCCTTCAAGGTCACCTGAAGGGAAACGAATTTTGGTGACCTGTGTAACTCAAACTGACGAAGAATGAGGAGGCATGCTGATGTACTGAGTCGTGGTTTTGATGGTTATGACTTAAGGAAATTGTGAGGAGGGACCCAAATGACCTTTTAATACTTAAGTTCAAAAGAAAACCTACAGTTTTGTAAAGCATTGCAAGGAACTTTGAATATGACATGTTAGGTCGAGAATTATTATTATAACAAATTTTTTTTCGGGCGAAGTAGATTGAGTTTTTATTACCCCAGTGGTTTTAGGCACCCACAACACTGCGATGTTATTCAAAGCATTATCGTTCAAAACTACGCTACCCTAAGTAGCTTATATAGTCAACAAAACCATCCGAAAGTGCTCAGTTGGACGCATGAATTCATTTGTCCTATAAATAACTGCATGAACATCTTGAAACTTTACCCCATGGACTCTGTAGTACTGTACATTGACCGTCCAATCGTAGGCTATATACTGTATAAAAACATCATTATTTACACTAATAAGTCTCGATAGTCTTGTCCAACGCTAATGTGATTCAGGGTTTCATTAAAAATGACAATTACACCCTCAATTTTCTCCTTAAAAAATTCATAAAAATATCTGCCAGTTCGTAATTTCTGAAGTCTTCGGGGAGCATTTTTTAATCTTGGCACTTAGCATTCACGATGTCGATTATTATTTTTTTTTCATATCCATTCACTTCTCGGATTTTCAGTTTTATAATATTCGATTTTCCTCATCAAGTAATTGATCAGGTTAATGCCTTGAACCTTTCCCATCTGTCCACTTTGATTTATTTATTTATTAATTTTTTTGTTTCCACAAGTCACAATTTAACAAAGATGATTTGCGCATAATTTTTATACAATTTTTCATATGAGTGGGTGCATTTTATTTTTATTCATCTCTTTCATCCGTTTTTAAGCATTCATAAGACAGCTAACACAGTCTGCACTGTCATCTTTATCAGTAACATTTATATTGTCATCTATAATCATGATTTGTTCATCGCTGGGTGAGCGGGTTCCGTTCTCAGCTACCACTCTGTTGGTCGCGAGTTCGAATCTCAGACCGGCCAGTGAAGAACAAGAGCAATTTGTTTCTGGTGATAGAAATTCATTTCTCGCTATAATGTGGTTCGGATTCCACAATAAGCTGTAGGTCCAGTTGCTAGGTAACCAATTGGTTCTTAGCCACGTAAAAATAAAAAAAATACTAATCCTTCGGGCCAGCCCTAGGAGAGCTGTTAATCAGGTCAGTGGTCTGGTTAAACTAAGATATACTTAACTTCATTAACAAAAACACAAGGAAAGAAATTCGATTTATTCTTAAGACTTTTTTTTTCCTGTATCACAGTCTTTTAGAATGTTGGTATTCTAACTACACTACACTGCTCCTTAACACTAATATTTGATATAAAGTTATTTACTAAGTCACCTAATATCTGATAAATACCCGATCAAAGCTGGCATATATTAGGTATATGCCCATCCAACATCACCCAAATTGTCCAGTCGATGTGATTTCAATAGTTCATTAAAGATGCTTGCATTATGACTAACTGTTCCCGGATTATTCCTGCATAGGATAAATACTCCGTAAATATGAATTTTCGCCGCTTCCATGTTACTTCCAGAATTATAACAATTCACAAATAAAACCATGAAGGTAATCGTGTAGGTCTAAAAGCAACGACAAAAAATGGTTTTCTGATCTTGGCAATACCTTTATGAGTTCTCCGAACTGGGTACGAACGTTCAATGTTACTGCAGAAATGAAGAGGCGGCGAAGGAATACCTGAAAAGTTCCTTACTGAAACAGTTGAACTTAAAGTTCAAACATTAAATACACTGTTTGGTGTAAATAACAAAATTCTTGCTATTTAAAATGAAATTACCTATAATGGTAGTAAACGATCTCGTCAAAAAGACTACTTGCTTGACAGTGGATGTTTAGGCAACAAGATGCCATAATGTGCCTTCATCCATGAATGTAACATTGGGATGTTGAACTAGACGGTGAAAATTAAATGAAAACAGTAACATGAATAAAATACGAAATGTACAGTAACTAAATCAATGTTACCTAATATGGTATGTGGTATTTCCTCTTGAAGTGGTCATTGGTCAAGTGAGTGACAGCGATATATCATTACTCCTTGGCTTTGGCTGCCAACCCATCGGTTGCGTTTATCAAGTAGAAAGATCGCTGTTATTTTTGTGTGATTTTGTGCCTTCATTGACTTTCTCTGGCTATGTTCTGTGTGTTATTTATATTTTGATTAAAGAACTACAAAATTCAAGCCACAGGGAGCTAAAGTTTATCATAGAATAAGGTAAGTTTTGCTTGAGCCACAACACACTCATAGAGCTAGGCTTATCTGCAAGCCACGTGATGGCCTCATGTCAGTGATGTAGGTGTGTTATATATTATATTTTAATTTTGTTGTGAGTTTTATCGTGCAACCTTAACCAAGTCACCTCGGCTGCGTCATTGCTAGGCTTATGTAAGTATTCTTGATTAAGTCAAGTGATGATAGGCCTAGGCTAAGTTGTGTATCGTGAGGAAACCAGCTGTAGGGTAGACAGGTTGTAGATGTTAAGATTTCCAATTAATTCAACTTTATTTTGGCGTTTAGGTAACTCGTATTGAAACCACAATTGTATTCCATAGGTGAAAGTATTTTTTTTTTAACTTAATCCTGTTTTAGTTTGTTTTAATGTTTCTGATATTTCAGTAGTAAATGAGTAGCCTAGTCACAGAGATAGAGGACCCCATTTAGGCTATATCTTGCAGTTTTGGTGGACCACAATGGGTAATTGGATTTTGGTGTGAGAATAGGCCTGATCAGGTCAATTGAAGTATGGGATGTATTCAATCCTAACCTAACGTAGGGTGCCAGGCCCCTCGTAACCAAACCTGTAACTCCGTAATTTATAGTAAGGGCCTAGTTTAGAACGACGGGACATGTTCCACAGATGAAAACAAACCTAACCTTTCTTAGACTGACAGGTCCTGACCTAACCAGACCTTAGAGTGCCATGCCTTGACCTTCATTATACTAAAAGAGCCATGAGAGAGGCAAACTGAAGCCAATTTTTATAATGCCAGAATTTGAAAACCAACCTTATTGTAAAACGTAGAACAAAAGAACCAATCGGAGTTCATTATTGTTCACTTACCAAATTTCCAGATGAAAGGAACAAAAGATGTTGAAAATACTCTAGCAGTCATTACTTCAAAACATAAACAAAGAACTAAGAAAAAGTCTAAGAGGGAAACAAATATACATTTATAACCACCTCAGTAACAGTAACGAGAGCAAAGGACAGAGAAAAAACTTATACGTCAACTGGGATTAAAGTGAGAAAAATATTTAGGCTTATGTGCTTTGACCATTATTGTCTGGAAAAACAGTTGTGTGTGCGCGTGCGCATGCGCACTTTTCTTCTACCCTTCACCCAACAGGAAAGGGGAAACCAGTTGATTTTAAATTTTGCCCGCGGGAAGTAGGATTTGTGGTTGAAGAAAAAGATTGAATAAAACAAAATGGGGGTGAAATATTCAAAACAAGAAAAGCAGCAGCAGAAGTACAGGTTGTGGTTCATGCGTGTAATCTTGAAAAATCCCTAGAAAAGAGAAATTTAAAAATCAGGAAAATGAGACTGTGAGAATTACAATGGTACACCATAACCTAACCCAATCCATGTAGGGTGCCACATACCAGCAGACTCTTGCAAAGAAATAAGCCATTACAGCATTTCTTACAGGCCTAAGTGTAACCTACTTTCTAATGTAACCTAGTTTGTAGTATCCTACCTGAACAGAACCCCTCCTCTTTAACCTACCTTAAACTTACTGCTTACATGAAGTTTTTAAGTATCATTTTGATGTGATTATATATTGACAAGGGGTTTATGTCACCATTACCTGCCCATTTTCATAAGTTGTACATTGGGTTTGGTTTAGGTGCTCTGTATACCAGTACCTATAACTGACTGTTTAATGTCACATTTGGCCTTTGAGAAAGAATTACCTCCCAGAACTTGAGGCCACTGTTCTAGGATGCATCCTTAGCTTTGAGATACAGTATTTAACAAGCTCAGCATGTACTGTAAACCTTAAAGAGATGACATCCTTGAGGAACCTATCCCGAAGGACCATGTTCCTTCTATCCTTAGTTGTCAGCAAGTAGGGTAAATGAAATATCGTACATGCTAGTGTCTATTATAACAGAGGTTTCTCATAAATCCCCAGGTTCAGTTCTAAGACTCAGGTGACTTATCCCAATGCCAGGCTGTACACAGTTTAGTATTCCTGCCTCTGGCAAAAGCAGACATACTTGAGGAGGACAGAATAATCTAGAAGTGAGGTTTACAAATGATTTTAGCATCAGGTGTGTCAAAGGTTGAAGTCACTAAGGAGACCATTTCTTTTGGTCAAGAAAGGAGAGTCAAGTTGCTAATAAAAACCACTCCAGAGGCCCAGGTATCGGAGGTTAAAGTCAGGGTCATGAGATTTTGGCTATTTCAATATCCTGAGCCCTCAAGAAGAAACCTTTGGTTACTTCAACATCCTTAGCCCTGAGGAAGGAACTAGGTCACCTATGATCTTTTTTTAAGTTTTACCAGATAGTCCTGCCCCATAAGTCTCTGCCCTGTAGGAGTTCCTCGTTGGACGAGTCGGTAGAGTTCTCAGCTAGCACTCTGCTAGGCCCGAGTTCGAGTCTCCGGCCAGCCAATGAAGAATTAGAGGAATATATTTCTGGTGATAGAAATTCATTTCTTGTGATAATTTGGTTCAGGTTCCACAAAAAGCTGTAGGTCCCGTTGCTAGGTAACCAATTGGTACTTAGCCACATAAAATAAGTCTAATCCTTCGGGCCAGCCCTAGGAGAGCTGTTAATCAGCTCAGTGGTCTGGTTAAACTAAGGTATACTTAACTTTTTTTTTTCTGCCCTGTAGGGGGGTAGTGCCATCAGTGAACCTCATGCAGTGCACTGTAGGCATTACTAAGGTTCTTTGCAGTGTGCCTTCGACCCCTAGCTGCATCCCCTTTCATTCCTTTTACTGTACCTCCTTTTGTATTCTCTTTCTTCCATCTTACTTTCCACCCTCTACTAACAATTGATTTATTGTGCAACTGCGAGGTTTTCCTCCTGTTACACCTTTCAGACCTTTTACTGCCAGTTTCCATTTCAGCACTGAATGACCTCATAGGTCCCAGTGCTTGGCCTTCGGCCTAAATTCTATATTCATTCAGTTCATAAATCTCTGGATTTGTTCTGCCTTGGCCCTGTAATTTCTGCAGGCCAAGTAGAATTGCTTCCTAGAAGGAGAACAGCCTGATCTCAGTCTCATTCCACTCCTTTGTAGCTATTTATTCCTTCCGTATGAGTGTACTTTTATATATGACACTTACCAAGTAATTACATAGCTGTAGTTTCTACTTTAAACGGCAGCTTAAGAATTGAAAATTTGAGGTAGCGCTCTTTTGTTTTGGTGCAGGTAAGTTCCCCGCCCACTTTCAGGGAAGAATAGGTACAACATAGCTAAAGAGCTCAGTTCATTTCTGCTGTTTGATGACCGAACATCGGTCGTTCAGCAGCTGTGTTTTGTTAATTCAGGAATAGTTTCACCGGATGGTTTGGTTGTCTATCGAAGGATTTGATGAAGTATTCTTTCATTTGGTAGCCTCCAAGCTGTATTTCCATAGCTTAGCTTAGCTTAGCTTAGCCTTTTTTCAATTCTGGTATTGCAGCAAAGGCTGTAATCCTAGGTTGACTTTATTTAAATATGATGAACATTCTGTTTGTTTTCACTGCCGTGGACAAGTATGTTCCCCCAACTTGACTTGCGAGGAATGTAAAGATTGGGCCATAAGTAAATGGAAAGTGTTGACCAATCATTTGGATAAATTAGAGAAAGCTAGACTTAGGAAAGTCGCTGCTAGAGCCAAGGCTAGAGCCTCTGTGTCCTTTACCCCTAAACCGGCTTTTTCTACACCTTTGATTTCTCGTTCCCTGATTCGTACTTCTCTTGCTCTCCCTATAACTCCGTTACCTGGCTCCCTTTCCCTCTGAATCTAGTGCCATCACCAGTCTCGAAGCTCGGATGGATAAGAAATTTGACGCTTTAGTAAGTACTGTAGCTCGGATGGATAAGAAATTTGACGCTTGAGTAAGTACTGTTGCTCAGATAGGAGCCTCTGTAAGAGTTCTTTTGGACATAGAAATGAGGATCATAGTGCAAGTGTTTGTGCAAGTGCTAGTGCCTGCACCCGGGTTAGTGTTGTGGAGGGGGTGGCTGCTCGTCCCAACGGTGCTCCTAGACGGAGGTCCCTGCAAAACTCCCCTGCACCTGGGAGGAGGCAAACCGTAAGTCCAAGGGAGGTCAGTGGGGTTTGCCCATGAGTAGTTGCTTCCTCAGTCGAGCCTGTTGCTGGTCCCAGGTATCGACAGCCAGCCACTGGAAAGGTGTCTTACGGATCTCCTAAATTCGGTCCCTGTCAGACTCCCCTGCACCTGGGAGGAGGCAAACTATAAGTCCAAGGGAGGTTGGTGGGGTTTGCCCATGAGTAGTTGCTTCCTCAGTCGAACCTGTTGCTATTTCCCAGGTTTCGGCAACCAAACGTTGGAAGGGTGTCCAATTGGATCACACCTTATCTTCCAGTGGTTTGGATTCCAAACCCAAAGGACACTGTCGACGTTTTCAGGAGTCTTCTAGGCCTTAGAAGAGACATGTTGCGGACGTGCCTCCAGCGGTACCTCACAAGTGCCATAAGGATCAAGAACCCTCTTGCAGCTATTGGGATGAGAGAGAGCTCCCTTTGGACACCAAGCTCCCATTGGCTCGTAAGCACCCACTGGCTCGTAAGTGCCCATTGGCTCACAAGAGCTGCAGGTTCAGACATCCCGTTGGCTCCCAGCTCTCTAGCATTGGGATACGAGTCTGAGACTTCAGATTCAGACGTCCCTATTGTTGCAGGTCAACCTGTATCCTCTTCACCTGTCGCTGGTCGCCCAAAGTCTGCAAGTACATCAGCACCCCAAGACTCTTCTCTGCTTCCTATTCACCAACATTTGGACAACTTCCTGGAACTGTTGAAGAACCCTCGTCTCTGAAACCAGAAGGACCACAGCAAGATTTGGAGCTTTCTGCTGTATCCTCAGCAGAGGAGGAACCTGAACCAGAACAGCTTTCATCAGTGTATGCTTCATTATTAAATTATTTTCTGTTTTGCTTCTCAACATGTTTCTCCACTGTGGCCCCTTCTTCCCCGGGATCAGCGTTCTTGTTACGTCAGTCCTCAAGTACCACTAGACTCCTAAAGATGGCCCTCTCTATCTTGTCCAAGAAAGCATTGTCGGGGATT
This sequence comes from Macrobrachium rosenbergii, assembly GCF_040412425.1. Lineage (NCBI taxonomy): Eukaryota > Metazoa > Arthropoda > Malacostraca > Decapoda > Palaemonidae > Macrobrachium > Macrobrachium rosenbergii. The sequence continues at coordinate 20,732,113 of NC_089753.1, forward strand.
GACTCTTGGCTGTCTGAGAAGAGGGAGTTGGGCAAAGCTGGATTTTGTTCTCCTCCTTCTCGGTTTTCCAAAAGGAAGTATGTATTCTATACAACCAGGGAAGCTCCTTCCTTAGGAGTTTCTGCTGTATTCTTACATGCAGACTGGCTCCGAGTTCTGTTGTGTGCGGACAAGGTGATTCGAGATGGGGCACAGGAGACAGCTGCCCTTGTTTTGTCATGTGTACTGAAGAAAAGAGACGTGGTGTTCTTTCACTACTAAAGGAGTGACACCATCCCAGAGATCTGCTCTTCTTTTTGCTCCTCTGGACAGCACCAGCCTTTTTCCTCGAATGACATTAGAGTGGGTAGCTACGGAATTGCAAAGAGCTACTCACGACTTGCTTACACAGTCGTCCAAGTGAACGATGGGGTCTAACCGAATGCCTGCTGTTTCATTTAATCCTCAGCCTCTCTCTCTCTCCTCTCCAGCCATGGCCCTTTCGAGGTAACAGAGGAAGAGCTTCATCGTGCCCTTGCACAAATCCCAGATCATTTTGCCCTATCAGCAAGAAGTCCTCGTCTAGACCAGTCTCTAACACGTGAGACTTTGGTCCTCCGTCTACTTGTGGGCGCCAGGCTCCCACACTTCTGAAGACAGTGGGAGGCCAAAGCGGTAGAACCATGGGTACTATGAGTTCTCAAGGAAGGATATGCGATTCCCTTCAAAGAGGGTACACCTTTGTCGCCTGTGCCCATCGCCTTCAAGGCGTGCTCAGTAGGCTCCAAGAGGTTTTTCAGCCCTCTCAGAGTAAGTCACAGCTCTTCTCCACAAGAGAGCTATAGAAGAGGTAGAAAACTTGTCTTTAGAGGGGTTTTTGCAATTGCCTCTTTGTAGTCCCCAAAACTTCCGGGGGTTGGAGGCTGGTCCTGGATGTAAGCGGCCTGAACATCTTCGTCCAAACCACGAAGTTCAGGATGCAGACGAACAGCTCAGTTTTTGCTCCAATTTTGCAAGAAGATTGGATAGTCTCGATAGACATGAGAGACGCTTATTTTCATACCCCAATACACCAGGATTCCAGGAAATTCCTGAGATTTGTCTCTCAGGACAAAGTTTTCCAATTTTGGGCTCTATGCTTCAGGTTGTCAACAGCCCCTCAAGTCTTCACCAGGGCTAATGGGCGTGAAAGTTTGTCTATATCTGGATGACTGACTCCTGTGATCATCATCCCAGATGAAGTGCATGGAGGACCTTCTCAGAACCCTACAGTTAGCCCAGGAGTTGGGCAGGAAAAGTCCCAACTACTGTAGTCCCTTCTCAGACGATAGTCTATTTGAGGATGAAGATAGACTCTCGGGTTTTTGGGGTTTTTCTGTTAGAGAAGAGAATACTATCATGCCCCCAAAAAAGTCCGTCATTTTCTGAGTCTTCAGACCTGCTCGGCCAATGACCAGATGAGCCTGCTACAGACTCTCTCCTCCATAGAGATGTTCGTTCCTTTGGGGATACTGTACTGCATGCGAGACCTTTGCAGTTCTTTCTGAAGGCCAGTTGGAACAAGAAGTTTCTTCCAGATTCCTTCATATCCCCCATGACGCAGGAAATAAAAGATCTTCAGTGGTGGCTTGTAGAAGGAAGGTTCCACTCACGAAAGTCCCTATCTCATCCAAACCCGAACCTCTCATTGTTCTCCGACACATCGGACCTAGGTTGGGGAGCGACACATGGACAATTGGAAATGTTAGGGAAGTGGTCCCTTCAAGAGAGGAAACTGCACATAAATCTGTAGAAGTTGAAGGCGATTCACCTGGCTCATCATTTTGCCGCAGTAACTTGAGACTCACTGAATTCGGTTTATTCCGACAACACGACAGCTCTGGCTTATATTCGAAACCAAGGAGGCAGTCACTCCTTGTCACTGTGCAAGTTAGCCAGGGGTCTCTTTCTTTGGGTGCACAACAACAGTACATAGATTCTCACCCGCTGTGTTCACGGCAAGTTAAGTGTATTAGCTGACGAACTGAGCCGTTGCAAACAGGTTCTGCCCATGGAATGGTCACCTATAGACTTGTTTGCAACGTCCAGGAACCATCGCCTCCCGCTGTATTGCTCTCTGGCACCAAACCCTCAGGCTTGGGCAACAGATGTGATACTTCAGGATTGGTCACACCTGAAATCTATGCCTTCCCTCTGTTCAGTCTAATAAGAGACGTGATCAACAGATTCAAGACTTCTCACCAGGCAATGATGATCCTAATAGCTCCCTTTTGGCCTCAAAAGGCGTGGTTTCCAGACCTTCTGGAGCTTCTGTCGGACTTTCCGCGGATTCTCCCACAGAGGAAAGATCTTATCAGACAACCTCACTTCAACATATGTCGTCTAGGTTTGTCCACTCTCACCCTGACAGGCTTTAAACTGTCAGGAAGCTTGTTAGAGTGAAAGGATTTTCAAGAGAAGTTGTGAATGCTATTGCAAAATGTAGACGCGACTCTTCTTCAAAGCACTACCAGGCTAAGTGGTTAGTTTTTAGGAGATGGTGTAAAGAAGGTAACATCTCTTCCTCTTCTACCTCTGTAGCCCAACTAACCGAATTTTTACTTTACCCAGGATCTTCGAGAGGCCTTTCGACAGCTACGATAAAGGGTTACAGATCCATGCTGAACTCAGTATTCAAGCACAGAGGGGTGAACATTTCCTCAGACCCGGACATTTCAGACTTAAAGTCTTTTGACACCAAGAAATGGAAGTCTCGGCAGCCAGTGTCTTGCAACCTAGACACAGTCCTACATTGTTGTCAGTCCTGCCTTTTAAACCTATGCAGATATCCTCCTTTAGGGATTGGTCTAGAAAGACACTTTTCTTAATCGCTTTACCCACAGAGAAAAGAGTCAGCAAATTACAAGCCCTGGACAAACAAGTTGGTTTTTTGCAAGAGACAGCTATTTGCTCATATATATTAGGCTTCTTAGCCAAAAACGAGTACCCATCTAACCCTCGGCCGCATTCTTTTTTGGTCCAGCATCTTGCAGAACTGGTAGGACCATCAGAACGAGAGAGTATTATGCCCAGTGACAGCATTAAGATTTTACATTGAGAGAGCCAAGAATATCAGAGGGGATTCTCGTAACCTCTGGTGTTCTGTCAAGAACCCTTTATGTTCTCTCTCCAAGAATCCTATCTTTTTCTTTTTGAGAGACATTATTGTAGTCTCACTTGGGAATTCAGGAGAATAGTTTACCGTTGTTAAAGGTAAAAGCACATGAAGTACAGGCAGTAGCCATTTTCGTTGGCTTTTTAACGCAATCTCTCTCTAACTAGCATAATCCAATCGACTTATTGGAAGTGTCACTCAGTCTTCGCCAACTATTATCTACGTGATGTTGAAACATTGTTCGAGGACTACAGTACACTGGGTCTGTTCTCTGCAGCTAGAGAATGAGGAGTAGGAGTGATCCCCCTATGTCTCTGTCTCCTAGCGTTGATGAAGGTTGTTGTGTTTTTGGGAAGCCGGGGTTACTTAGTACTTGGAGTATCCTTCAGTCTTCATTTTTAATGGATGGGTAATATATATTTTCTAAATGGTGTACAGGTAATATGGTTTTATGGTCGTGTGTTAGTCAATGTCTATTTTTCGCCCAGGCCAAGGGCAATTGTTGTGTTGAAGCTTTGTCGAGTCAAACAAGCACTCCCTGACCACAAAGCTCCCACTGAAATAGGGACAATCCTGACACTACTGGTCATGTCCCTATTGGTTGAGATGAGCAACAACCAAGAGTCAGTATCTTCCTGCTCTTGCCCTCTCCCCAGTTAAGGTTACAAGAAGCATTACCAAAATGCTAGCTTTTCTTTTCTATTTCAAATGCATTTCTTTATGTTTTTGGAGTAGCACATGTCCATTCTTCCCACCTCCTATCAATGTGGGATTCAGCTATGTAATTACTTGGTGAGTGTCATATATAAAAATGACCTATTGCAATACACCCCCTGAACACCTGAATTAGCCCTGGTTACCCACCAGCCCGAACTATCCCCGTAACTTTTTACCCAATAATTGGGTAAAAAATTTACTGTCAGTGTTACCAACGCTTACAGGAAATCTTGTCAAGGTGAGTTCCCTGAAGTACCGTTGGCAACACTGTTGCAAGTCCCAGCCGCTCGAGGCCGGGTTCCCCAGTTGCTTTTTGTTCGCCTTGCTGCAAGGATGTTTCCTGCTTCAGGCGAATTTTTGGTTATAAGCCCGACCCCCATATACTGACCTTTTGATTTTGGAGACTTGGACTGGAATTTTCACCCTTTCTCCAGGATTGATTGGTTGCTTGGCTTTGGATTTTCTCTCCCATCTGACTCTGGCTCGTTTTTGGATTCGCAATGGATAAAGTAGATAAGAAGATGACTTCCTTGGATAGCAAAACGGCTTCAACTTAAACTACAACTTCGGCAACCGACACCGCAACAGCTGGAGACGCTGCAACTCACCGATCGTGCACAGCTTGCAAATGGAGGATGAGTACCCTCAAACACGACATTCAGTTTGTATAACTTGTAGCAAGGTACAATGTAGCTTAACACTGAGATGTGACGAATGCAAATCATGGTCAAAGGAGCAGATGGAAGTTTATGTTAAGCATAGAAAGTCCTTAGCGTCTAAGAGCAAACGTAGGAAACCAGCTGCAGATACTCAGAATTTAGATAAAGAGGCTGTAGAGACGGAGTTATTTAGGAAACTAGAAGATAAATTATCAGCTAGTATAACAAATTTATTTGATAGCTTTATGACTAAATTATCAGGTTAAGTATACCTTAGTTTTACCAGACCACTGAGCTGATTAACAGCTCTCCTAGGGCTGGCCCGAAGGATTAGACTTATTTTACGTGGCTAAGAACCAGTTGGTTACTTAGCAACGGGACCTACAGCTTATTGTGGAATCCGAACCACATTATAGCGAGAATGAATTTCTATCACTAGAAATAAATTCCTCTAACTCTTCATCAGCCGGCGGCGGGAATTGAACTCCGGCCCATCGAATGACAGTGATTTAAAGAACAGAATATAAACAATAGGGAAACAGAAACTAACCGTTCTTTTTCAGCTCCCCTGCTTGTTCCAGAACCAGCCCTAACGGGTGCCGGGGTTCATGGAGAACCACAAACCTCGAAGGTTGGATCCGCCGGCCCCCCGGCGCGGAGCAGGCAGTGTTAGTAGCAGATTTCCCCCTTTCTTCAGATAATGTAAGTCCAGAGGTGAATCTAGATTTAGGTTTGACACAGACAGATAGGGATAGTGAGGTAGCAAAGAGTGTAAGGGAGAAGTTGAAGGTGCAGCCTTTTTCGGGATCAGGTGTAACTAAGGCTCCGGAATCTTTCTTAGATCCAACAGCGGTCCTGTTTCCGACTGCAGTCTCCTTGCGACAAAATGTTGCTAAATTGGTTGAGGAAAATGCAGACGCAGTAGTAAATCTTCCAGGCTCGGGAAGGTCGGAGGATTTCCCTTCCTCTTCTAGAGTTCTTTTTCCTTCGGGGGACAGATTCTCCTTGGCTGGCGACGATCCATTTGATAGGACATCAAATGTAGCAGAATATAATGCTAATTTACTAGGGCTTTCTAAAGGGTATAGGTCATTGGTAAGACAGTGTTTCAATTTAGGTTTTTCGAATATCCATGACCATGTACAGTAATAAAGAATTTCCCAGAATTCACAAATGATGTATTGCAGGATTATCAGGGAGGACAGGAATATGTATATTTTCTTTCTCTAAAATCTATGGCCTCATCTGTAACCCCAGATTTCCCCCTATCCTCTAAGGCTTCCAAACCCTCTTCCACTACTCTTTCTCAGCCTTCTTTTTCTAGCCACCTTTCAGGGAACTTTCCGAGTGCTTCAGTAGCTCATCCGGCATCTATGCCTCTAGTGGGTTTGTCTTCCGTACCATCTATGGCGAATCCTGTACCATTGCGTAGGCTTCTTACAGCGTTTCTGCGGCAGCTGGCGGTGCGCTTGCCACAACCTTTAATCCTGCGGTTCCGATAGTTTCCGCTATTCCTCTGGTACCTAACATGTCTAGTATTTCGTCTCCTCCTTTTCCTTCGGGTTCGGTACCTTGTAACCTTCCCTTCGAAAACCTTTTGAGTTTGGGACCAATGGGAACGTTCTCTACTTGTCCAACATTGTCGACGGGAGCTCCGGTAGTAACTCCGAGTGTGGCTTCTTCTTCTTTCCTTCCTCCTTTGGTTCCTCCTTTTTCAAATTTTCTGACAGTTTCCTCTGTCCTTCTGGCTAAGGCAGGCCTTGTAGGTTCGGGTTTGATTTCGGGTAATCAAGTACCCTTTCCCTCGTCTACTCTAAGTACGGGACCTTCTGTTCCGGATCCCCAGTCTCATGCGACCCTACTACATCCCGGTTTGCGTGGTGTGGGTGTTGCGGTCTCTCCGCTCTCAGGAGTGGGCGTTGTCCGTCCAGGTGTGACCGACCCAGGTGTTCTGTCGTCATCTTTAGCGGGTGCGGGTTTTGCGCAACCTATTTCGACAAATCCCAGGGACTTTGAGAACGATTCACCGGGTGTCCGTATTGCGCACCCAGGGGTGTTCAGTTCTGGATCATCAGATACTACGTTTGTTAGGTGTCAGCCTGTCTCATTTCCGGTTTCGGCTCAGTCAGACCATTTCGACAAAGACTGTTCCTGCGAAGAAGAGGATCAGATACCGGAGGCTAGTCTTCCTTCGGCCAGTGAGTCGGAATATAGGAGGATGTTGGACTTTATTCAATCGCTGTATCCGCAGTCTAAGGCTCAGGAGGAGCCGATACAGCAGAACCAAGCGATGTTCGAGTCGCTTTATGCAACTAAACCGATGGTAACACAATCACCAAAGAGCAGGCTCTGAGAGAGGCTGACAATAGGTTAGCAGTAGTAGTAGGATTGGGCAAGCAGGATTCAGCTTTGCTTCCTATTCGGAAGGGCTTCTATCGGGTCGCGGGTAACCCTTCTGCGGGTGTTAGGGTGCCGCTAAAAGAATCGGTAGAGGCACTCCTATCTCGGGTTCCATCATCGAACCGTCTCGTATCTATCTCGGCCAGGGAAGCCAGCATATTAGAAGACACCTTCTGCAATCAGTCGGAGGCGCTTTCACATACTATGTGGATGTTATCCGGTCTGATGGGATTCTCAAACAGGACAGTTATTCTCCATCTGACCCGACACTCTTCGACAACCTCATCACGTCAGTGTCCATGGGACTTGCACACCAGGCTAACGTCTCTGCAGGATGCACTACCTTTTTAGGGAAGAAGAGGAGGGACTTCTACCTCAATCATCTGCCACCTCATTTTCCAGACGTCCACAAGAGGGCACTGCTGAGGGCTCTGTTGGCGCTCAGCAGCAGTCTGTTCAGAGAGGAAGACGTGTCGGCTATGATCAACTTCGTTCGTCTACATCGGCAATGAACAGGGTTGCAGCTCAGACTGCTAGATCTCCAAGGGGGGCTAGAATGTCCTCTCCTTCGAAGCGCTCTCGCTCTAAGTCGCCAGGAGGTTCTCCTAAAAGAGTACGATTTGTTGCCAAACCTTCTAGTTCTGCCCCGGATCCGAAACCTTCCAGTCGCAAGAAGGTTTTTTGGAGATAGGAGACATTCCCCTCACTTTCACCAGTAGGAGGTTGCCTTGCCCTATGCTGGGACATCTGGCAGGATTGGGGCGTGGAGAGTTGGGTAGTGGAGGTCTTGAGGAGGGGTTACAAAGCCCCTTTTCACTCTCATCTCCCGCTATCCAACACACCAGTACATCTTCCCAGTTACTCCCCTTCTTCCATCAGGGATTAGCTTTGGCGGCAGAGATTCAAGCCCTTTTAGAGAAGGGGAGCCTTAGAGCCCGCTCCTCCTTCTCCAGGGTTCTACAGCCGGATCTTCGTGGCCCCAAAGCAGGAGGATCTTGGAGACCCGATCATAGACCTCTCAGGTCTCAACAAGTTTGTAACCTCAACGAAGTTTCATATGGAAACTTCCCTAGTCGGTGCTGCAGTCGGTTCGGAGGGAAGACTGGATGATTTCAGTGGACCTCAAGGATGCTTATCTCCAGATTCCAGTTCATCAGGAATCTCGGAAGTTCCTCTTCGTTCTCGGGTCCAACTGGAACATTTCAGTTCAAAGTCCTCTGCTTTGGTCTGACCACAGCACCTCAGGTATTCACAAGGATGATGTCTCCTGTCTCGGACACCATGCATCGTTGGGCTTCCGAATGAGAAGATACCTCGACGACTGGTTGATTCAAGCTTCGTTGAAAGACGAGGCTCTGCAGGCGAGGGATTTTCTATTGAACTTATGTCAGGAGTTAGGCATAAGAATCAATTTAGACAAGAGTTCTCTTTTTCCAACTCAAGTAAAGACGTACCTGGGAATGATGATTCAGACGCATCATTTGAGGGCTCACCCGACAGAGGAGCGAATTCTAGCAATTTTAAGCCAACTGGAAACTTTCATGTCAAGCAAAGTGCAACCTGTGAGCTTATGGAAAAGTCTGCTGGGCCGGATGGCCTCCCTATCCCTTCTTGTTCCAGGGTCTCGTCTCCGGATGCGTTCTCTGCAGAGGTGTCTCAGGAATTGTTGGGACTTTCGGGAAGAAAACGCGCTAATAGTCTGGGACGATTCTTGCCTGAAGGATCTTCGGTGGTGGTCAGAACATCATCTGACCACCGGCGTAAGGTTAGACTCCCCCCTTCCAGACATACATCTGTACACAGATGCCTCGGATCAGGGTTGGGGTGCAACCCTGGAGGAATCTCAGGCCCAGGGCCTTTGGAGGGATGTGGATCGGGAGGAGTCCATAAATTACAGAGAGATAAGAGCAGTTGAAGAGGCGCTGAATCACTTTGCAGAACATGTAAACAACAAGACCGTAGCGTTGTTCTGCGACAATGTTACAGCAGTATCTTATCTCAAAAAGGAGGGGGGAACGAGATCATGGGTGTTGAACGATGTAGCACAGAGAGTTCTCCGATGGTGCGAAGAACACACAGTTTCGCTCATTCCCCAGTTCGTGTCGGGAAAGCTCAATGTCTTGGCGGACGCTCTGAGTCGATCTCAGGAAATTCTCGGAGGGGAATGGACATTAGTGCAGGACGAGGTGCAACTGCTGCTCAAGAAATGGCCAGCGACGGTAGATCTTTTCGCCACCAGGATGAACCATCGCCTTCCAGTTTACTTCTCCCCGGTAGCCGACCCCATGTCCTGCAGGACAGATGCAATGTTGCACTCATGGGACAGTTTACAGGTCTATGCTTTTCCTCCCTTCGGGATGATACAGGAAGTGTTAGCAAAACTCAGAATCTGCAAAAACACTCAGATGACATTGATCTGCCCGTTTTGGCCCCAGAGACCTTGGTTTCCGGACCTCCTGGACCTGTTAACAGAAGTTCCAGTATTCCTCCCAGAGAGGAGAGATTTACTCAAACAGCCGCACTTCCACCACTTCCACCGGAACCTCCGCGTGCTGAAGCTAGCTGCGTGGAGACTATCCAGCGAGCGGCCCGTCATGCGGGACTCTCTAAAGCAGTGGCTAAACAACTGTCTCTCTGCCTAAGGAATTCGACCAGGAAGTTATACCAGGCCAAGTGGGCAATGTATCGCGTGTGGTGCCGAAACAAAGGACATTCTATTTATTTCAACGGTTCGCGAAAGTAGCAGACTTCTTGCTATTTTTAAGGAGAGACAAGAAACTTTCCTTCTCAACAATTGCTGGGTACAGGTCAATGCTAAGCAGTACGTTCCGTTTTCATCTTCCGGAACTTTCATCCAGTAAGATTCTCCATGACCTGTTGAAGTCTTTTAAAATAGAGCGCCCAATTCTTCCACTTTGGGCCCCCTCGTGGGATTTAGCGGTTGTATTGAGTTTCCTAAAATCGGCAGCCTTCGAACCTTTAGAGTCTTCGCCCCTAAGGCAATTAACTAAGAAAGTCCTCTTTCTAATTGTGTTGGCTACAGCCAAGAGGGTCAGAGAGATTCGGGCGATATCCAGGACAGTCTCCTTCTCGGGAAACGATATTTTTCTTTCGTATTTACCAGAATTTGTGGCAAAGTCAGAATCGGAAATGAATCCGTTACCTAGAGCATTCAAAGTCACGTCCTTAGAAGACTTTGTAGGTGGCGACACTGCTGAAATGTTGTTATGCCCAGTGAGGGCTTTAAAAGCCTACCTGTCTCGGACCGAGAAACTTTTGCCTCGCCCAAGAACGTTATTTGTCTCTCCTAAATGCCCTTCACGTTCGATCTCTAAGAATGCAATCAGTTTCTTTCTGCGGGAAGCTATTCAACAAGCGTCAGAGGACTCTTCTTCTTCTTTGGAACCTTCAACTTCGTCTGCCCGTCCGAAGGCACATAGCATCAGAGGAATGGCGACATCGTTGGCCTTCCTTAAGAATTATTCGGTGTCGACCATCCTAGAAGCGGCCACTTGGAAATCAGTGTCGGTCTTTACAACCTTTTACCTCAGAGACATCCAATTTTCGTCGGGGAAGGGTTACTCGCTCAGTCTGTTTGTGGCAGCCAACACGATATTGTAGGTAGGATAAGATCGGGGTGGAGGGAAGTTAGGTTAGGTTTCAAGATAGGCTAGGAATCGGGAATTCTGAATTGATCAGGAGCTATAGGTTAACATTAGGTAGGATATTAGCACGATGTAAATAGACTGAGCCAGATTGATAGGATTTTCTTCAACACCCCCCCCCTTCTGTACAGGTGTCGGCTGCATCATACTGCGAAGACCGAAGAGACTGCACATTCAACTTTTCCTCCATACATGCGAGGCTACAATAGCCACATGGGAGGTTCATCGTACCCCTCCATACATGAGAGTGCTTTGATTAGCCACATGGGAGGTTCATCATCCCCTCCATACATGAGAGTGCTTTGATTAGCCACATGGGAGGTCGTCGTTCTCTGCTACGCATGAGAGGCTTTGATTAGCCACATGGTAGGTTAGTTTTGCTACCCTCTATCCATGAGGAGGTTTGAATACCATCAGAGGTAGCTCGACTCAGACAGTACTGAGACTCGAGACTGACGCCGAGGGTACTCTCTCTCTCCAGGCATTCTCTCTTGCCGAGTGGATAACCAGGTGAGAATACTTGCGTATAGGTAAAGTAGGTGAATAATGAGTGCCTGCCTTCCCGTTTGGCAGGTCGGGCTGAAATTAGATTGATCCCACCTCCATAAAATTTTGTTAATCGGGCTAATTCAGGTGTTCAGGGGGTGTATTGCAATATGAAGTTTTCATAATAAAACTAATATTGTAATACCTACCTGAACACCTGAATGATTCCCCTCCTCCCCACTTCAGTTTGATTAGTGATAAGCAATTGGGAACCCGGCCTCGCGGCTGGGACTTGCAGCAGTGTTGCCAACAGTACTTAAGGGAACTCATCTTGACAAGATTTCCTGTAAGCGTTGGTAACGCTGACAGTTAATTACCCAATTATTGGGTAAAAAGTTACGGGGATAGTTCGGGCTGGTAGGTAGCCAGGGCTAATTCAGGTGTTCAGGTAGGTATTACAATATTAGTTTTATTATGAAAACTTCATTTTTGATAAAACAAGGTTTTATATATACTTAGCAAGTAATTACTGAATGGAGCCTGTCCCTCCTCCCTGCACATGGACAAAGAACACAAATGAACTGAGCTCTTTAGCTACATTGTACCTATTCTTCCCCAAAAGTGGGTGGGGAACTCATCTGCACCAAAACAAAAGAGCGATACCATGAATTTTCAATTCTTAAGCTGCCGTTAAGCTCTTTGTTGGGTGAGTCGGTAGAGCTGCGGACTGTCACTCGATGGGCCGGAGTTCAATTCCCCAGCCGGCTGATGAAGAATTAGAGGAATTTATTTCTGGTGATAGAAATTTATTCCTTGCTATAATGTGGTTCGGATTCCACAATAAGCTGTAGGCCCCGTTGCTAAGTAACCAGTTGGTTCTTAGCTACGTAAAATAAGTCTAATCCTTCGGGCCAGCCCTAGGAGAGCTGTGAATCAGCTCAGTGGTCTGGTAAAACTAAGGTATACTTAACTTGCCTTAAGCTGCCGTTTAAAGTAGAAACTATAGCTATGTAATTACTTGGTAAGTATATATAAAACCTTATTTTATATAAAACTGTCATTTCTCTGTGCTCATGCTATATTTAAAGGTTGAGTATATCATATTGTTTGTACAAAGCCGTCCTACCAAAAATAGACCAGTCCAAGCATGTGACTCCTTGTTAGGCTCAAGAACTTTTTTTGGATAACGTTCGATCAACTGTTCACTTTTCTAGTGCCCTAATAGCAAAATTTGCTAATCACAAGGGTCCTACTCTCCTAAATAGCTATTCAGGCTTGTACCACCAAGCTCTTGTATGGCAGATTCTCTGTTACTATTTCACTGGGTGACACAGGTCAGAGCCCAGAAAAGGGATTTTGACAAGGAAAATCTATTTCTGGGGGAAGACCTGTTCAATTTGACCCATCCCTGCACTTCTTTCCCACCCGGGTGACATACTAAGCTTGGTGGGTGCTAATATTGGGATGACGTTGCCGGTCTTGATGACGCCTAGTGGGTGAGCAGGTGGGTATCCTTGGTTCGGCTTTGTAAACGGCACACCCAATTTGGGAATTTGAGAATAGAGAGATCTTTTGGACAAAGGCCTGTGATAGTGAATTCGCTCACCCCTAGTGTATACCGACACGATTATAGGTGTTCAGGGGTGGTAACCCCTGGCATTCTAGATAGCTTTTTCTCTGGTATATGTAGCAATACTTATACCTAGAAATGAGTGCTAAATGGAACCATTTCACTGGGTGACACAGGTCTTCCCCCAGAAATAGATTTTTCCTTTGTCAATATCCCTTTTTTTATTACAAACCTGTCAGTTTAGACATACGGGCCTTCTCACATCCCCTCTAGTTACTCGAGAAGTCCAGTCCACATAACAGGAATGACTGGCAATCATTGGTGGTGCTGTGGTTCCTGGATATGTGGCCAACACAGGAAGCATTCCTCTTCATTTTATGCTGTTTCTTGGGTTGTTGACTGCACAGATAGACTCATGTAAACTGAAAGATTTGTGTTAGAATGTGAATTTTTTCACTTTTTTGTCATCTCAGTGAAAAGGCAGTTTGTTATAGGCTTAGAAGTATACATTCAGTTGCTTCTTGTCCAACAACTGGCATTTATAAGGCAATGGTATGTACTCTGTATATGCATATCAGACTCCGTTACAAGGAGATTCTACTTCCCTTCTTGCTAATTGAGTGCGGGAACCACCTTGCTCTCTAGGTGCAGTCAAAATAAAGTGCAAGTGAAAGAGAAAGCAGGAGCTTGTCTCACTGGTACCTCTTCAGGGTACCACTGCAATAAGTAGTTAACCTTGACTAACGTTGTCTGATTGGCTAGGAAGTGTAAAAAGCAAAAAATTCTTGCTTGGGCATGTGTACATTAAGAAGGAAATGTTTGCCAGGGAGTTGTATATATTAAGCATAAATTTTTTTTCCATGTTGCAAAAGTTTTCTTTTTCGCTCGTGTAAGGGAATATTAAAACAACTCTTGAAGTAACTGATCATCATACTTTTTATTCCATTATACTCTTGTGATATAGCTTCACATATGATCTTGGTTTGAAATGTTTACCTGTTACAAGAAGGAATTAGGTAATTTAGCAGTGCAAAGACTTTAAAGTTCAGTAATGTAGTACCCTCTGTAAGATTCTTTCGTTCACTTAAACCCTTAGACTTTAAAGTTCAGTAATGTAGTACCCTCTGTAAGATTCTTTCGTTCACTTAAACCCTTGACTGTTTATGAATTACATAAATTCATTAAACATAGCAGATAATGTAGTACAGCATGTAAACAGTGTTTCTAAAGTAATTTTAGTGTCAATTAGTATCTGTGATTCTTTTTTGCCCATGGTTTCCCTAATTGCATCGTAGTTTGCTTTAGTTTATTTCTCTAAAATTGCAGGTATGTAATAGTATGCTTTACACTTATGCCACTAATTCCTAGAATTACATGCAGAGTACTGTCTATTGCACATTGTGGAACAATTTTTTTGTGTTTTTTATACTGTACTATACCTTTGTTTCAAAATGGTAAGTTTTTATTTTGCTGTATACAGCGTTTCATTATTATTTTTGGATCTAACATGATTTTTGAACGATTCTACTCATACCGAAGTATATCCCTGTGTGGAAGTGATGTCAAGTGATCTTGGGATGGATTCTTGTACAGTAATTATGTTTAATACTGACAGATAGCTATGGAACAAGTTCACTCTCTGAGAATTGGTTTCAAATCATATTTGTTCAAGTCTGCCAAGCTTTGAGCTCTTTGTGGTTTGACAGATTCTTTATAAGTTAGTTATGCAGCAAGATAATTTTTTTTTCTTTAGGGATTTACATGTCATTTTGTTTTACTGTGTAATGTTGTTCTTTGTGAATTTACCTCAAGTTTTACATTAAATGTAAGATAAAAGTTTACATCATATGGATAGGAGGATATACTGTAGTTAGCAACAAGCATATCTGAAGTAAGTTTAGTGATGATCTAGAGGTAAATTCACTTAAAACTTTGCGCAAACAATAACTACTTAGTCTATAAGGAATCTGTCAGTCCTCAGTCTGCTCAAAACTTTGTAATCTTAAAAACTTTGAAAGACAAAAGTGTACATCCAGTAAAGAGCAGGGTATAGGCAGTGATTAAATATTGCAGAAAGAATTAATTTGTAATAACCATAAATCCCTTTTTGGTGGAATTCCTCCTTTATCTTTGTAGATGAAGTTCCATGTACAATTTGGTAACTTGAGTGGTGGCTCTTGAGATGATAACAGATCACTTCTGGTCATGCCATGTTAATATATTCAGGATGGTTTTGACTACTCAACAAGGAGCAAATTTACTTGTAGTTACAGGAAGTGAGATTATCCAAGAGAACAACAAAAGTTCTCTACCAGTCAAAAACCCAGAGGATCATCCTTTGTGAATGTTTTAATGTGCCAGTTAGTAACTTGCCCTTACCCAGACTTAGCATATAAATAATTTTGTATGATATTTAGTTTCAAAGGTATCCTTGCTCAGCTTCAAGGTATCCTTGCTCAGCTTGTTTCGCGTACAAGAAGGAGAAGGTGATTTTAGCTTCAGTGGTGCTTGTTTTCATTAAAGTCAACCTTTCAGTGGGATTGGTTCGAGTTGCACAGTGACTCGGACTCACTTAGCTAGCCTTTGGTTTAAACCTTTCATTACCCTCTTGGCAGGATTCTGAATGTCATGAAACCAGGTAAATTCAAGAGTGGCATTTGAGGCCTTCGGGTAATGCGAGACCTTTGATCTGAGTAAATTTTTATGTAATCCAAGCAGATTTTTTTTTTATGATCAATCTTCGTCTTTATAATCTTTGCTTTTTTAAGAGTCAGCAACTGAACACAGAGCTTTGAGGTTTGGAGTCTGGGTTAAGATTCCTCAGGCTTTGTTCCAACCCAGAGATTCTTGTGGAAAAAAAAGTGCAAAGTACTGTATTAGAGACATGTGTCGTCTCTGTCAGTACTTTATTTATATTTCAAGCAGTGCTTTTGTTTTCCTCAATTTTTGAATTTCTGTCATCTAATACAGTGACTATTTGAGATTATAAATCTTACTACACGAAATGAAGTATCCAGACTTCCATGTAGAATAAATATCCTTATTTTAATTTGTCGTTACAGTTTATAGACTTCTTACTGAGCTTCGTTTCCCCTGTTTTTTATAGCAATTCCTCCTATATTTTATTTCATTTCATTCTTATAATTATGAATTTTCCTTATACCTCACGAAAAACACTCTTTTCCTATTATTTCAGTATTTACATTTTTTATCCACGGCAAAGTTAGAACAATGAACAGAGAATTCTTAAAATGCTGTTGATCAGTTTAGTGCATAGATAACTTTTGTGGTCAGATGAAATGGAAAACAACATTTCTTAATTGCATTCACGATGGCTTGAAAATCAGTTTGGATCATCGAGATGTTTAAGCATGTGACATTGCAAAGAATATTTGTGAGTAGCTCTGTATGGACACTTAGAACAAGCAAAGGGTTTTTCACCTGTATGTGTTCGAATGTGGGTTTTCAGATTCCCCTTTTGAGCAAAGGCTGCTGGGCATAATTGACACTTATAAGGCTTTTCTCCTGTGTGTATCAGTATGTGTTTCATCAAGTTTACCTTTATCCAAGAAGAGTAAGGACAGAAGGTGCA
Source organism: Macrobrachium rosenbergii (assembly GCF_040412425.1). Classification (NCBI taxonomy): domain Eukaryota; kingdom Metazoa; phylum Arthropoda; class Malacostraca; order Decapoda; family Palaemonidae; genus Macrobrachium; species Macrobrachium rosenbergii. The sequence goes on from NC_089753.1 coordinate 20,748,335, forward strand.
TTTGTATGTCTCTTCTTTCTTCTCCCCTTCAGAACCTTTGGCACGGGCACTTGACCGAGGCACAACCTGCAAGTAAATCAACCGGTTAGTGTGAAGTACAAGTGTATGAACATATATTCTTAAGGCTGCAAAAAATCACATTTCATTACAAAACTGATTTTCAAGTTCACAGGCTAACTCCAGGAAAGAAGTACAGTAAAGAAAAGCTAACTGTACATCCAGGAACAATTACATATCAAGGTTATAGACCTCCGTACGGGGCAGTGCTGTTAATGAACCTCACGTTGTGCACTAGGCATTACTTAAGTTTCTTTGCAGCGTCCCTTTGGCCCCTAGCTGCAACTCCTTTCATTCCTTTTACTGTACCTCTGTTCGTATTCGCTTCCATCTTATTTTCCACCCTTTTCTAACAGTTGTTTCATAGTGCAACTGTGAAGTCTTCCTAATGTTACACCTTTAATTACACTTCCTAGTGTTACACCTTTAAAACCTATTTATTCTCAATTTCTGTTTAAGTGCTGAAAGACCTCACAGGCCCCAGTGCTTGGCCTTTGGCCTAAATTTTATATTCCATTCCATCCACAGTTGTAGACAAAGTCTGTTACATGTATGTTTTGTGGACAGGAATAATATTACAGAAAACATAATTCTCAAATTAGATAACAAGATGAATTCTACCCTACACTGTACAAGAAGCCGTAATATTTCTTAAATTATTTGTGTATCGTTTATGAACTTTAGGTATGCATTTTCAGCATAAGGAATGCATATGAAGTAATATTTTAATGAAGTTGACATCTGAAATACGGTGGTACCTTTGGTATTCAAACTCTTTGAGTAAAAAATTACTTGATGGTCGACCATTGCACTTTGTGCTTGACCAGACAGACAGTACAGGCTAGAACATGTATGAGAGAAGGTGTATTACATTTGTGCATTTCCATGCTGTAACACAGCTAAAGTGGTTAGTTTACCTACAGCTGTCGCTCAGTCGACAACTCCACAAAACTTACTTTTTTTTTTCTTGGTATTTTAGTGCAAGTCACCATGGGGCATAAGAAAGTTGCAGATGAAAACAGACCAAAAAGAAAAGTAGAAAAGCAATGTAGATTAAAAAGAAAATCATTGCAAGGTTTGAAAGCAGTGTCCATGTTGATGATCTGGCTAAGAGTTCTGTATGCCCAAATCTACAATCACTACAATATTGCAGCACAAAGAAGCTGTCAAAAGAATTGATGTTACTAAAGGAAAAAACTAATAGAAAACAAAAGGTTGCAAACAGTTGATGAAGTTGAGAAATGGTGCTAATATTGATAAATGAAAAACAGTTAGTCCGCAGTGTGTTTTTGAGGCCTCCATTTGTGAAGAAGGCAAAAAGAGTTGCATGCTGATTTATTTAAAAAATCCCTGGAACAAGGGCTGATACTGGAGTACTTGTGTTCAAAGCCAGTCGTGGATAGTTTGAGAAATTTAAGAGAAGTTGCATACACTGTGTGCTGAGGCATGGAGAGGCTGCCAGTTCTGATAAAGATGCTACAGGAGAATATGTTAAAAGAAGACTGCATAGAGGCTGAGGGTTTTGTTTCTTAACAAGTGTTAAGTTGTGGTGAGACAGGGTGGTTCTTGAAAAAAAATTTTAAACAGGGCCCATATCACTCAGGAGAAGCCACTGCCAGGATACAAACCACCAAAAGACGGACTCTCTTTTGCTGTGTGGGACTGCAAGTTGGGATTTAAAACTGAAGTCTTTGCTTAATCTACGAAGGTCGTATGAAAGAAAGATAACTGACATTTCCCTCGTACTATCTTCTTTCACCCAGCAGCCAGTGGCCAAATGCAGGTTGGTTATATAAAATAGGTTCTAATCTCTGTTGCTGAAGAAAAAGTAGTGCTGTTTTTTGAGTAAGTGGATGGAGATCTCACCACCTCACTCATCTGTCATTAGCTAACTGTCTTGTCACAAAGCTTCAACAACTGGATGAGCTTTTGCCAAAGGTATATCCATAGACTGTAAAAGACTTCAGGTTTATAAATTTAGGGTAAATGCAAATTATCTTGAATTTGCAACACTGCATTGTAGTTAATGTAAAGTTTTGGTATTCTTTTCCTGCCACTGATTTGCCTCTCTCTGGTAGCCTTCCCTCCTCTGGGAAGCAAGTCTATTGCTTCCTGTGTAGTTAAATACTAATGTCCTTCCTCTTTTCTGTACTTCTTGATTTCTTCAGACCTAGGGTAGATGAAGGCATTTGGTTGTAAATCTTATTTGTCTTATTTAGGAAGGTAGAATCAGGGTGAATTAGAAAATGCAAGTATGACAGATTGGCAGCAGTGTTGGCAAGAATGTTCCTCAGCATACAGCAAAAGAGAGAGAGAGAGAGAGAATCTTTATGGGTGTGGGATTCCAGCTTATGAGCCTTTTGGAAAGGTGCATGAGGTGGATAACATGGATGCTTTCAGAAGAGGTTGGTCATCCTCAACTCAGCAGTTAAATAAGTTGCCATTGATAACTTAAGTAAACTTTTGAGATGAGAAAGATTGGTGGGAAAATTTTTTTTATTCATTCCATCATTTCCCAAGACCAGACATGGATAAAAATATAAATATACTATAGAATACATTTTACTGTATTTCTTGAACTGCCATTTGTACATAATGGAAGAACATGCAATTATGTCATAGCAGTACAGTACACAGCAGGATTAATAGAGCATTTTAGAAATGAAAAACATTTGAAAGTTTATGTTCTGCTCTGTTACCCTTATGTAATAAAGTATAAACTATAAAGCTTTTGGCATCTCGTGAAGTAGTCTGAGGTTGACATTGCAGATTTTATTCATTCATCCAACATACATTTATTGTGGTGCCTTCTTCAGGTAAATATTTACTATTCAGTTAATTGAGTCTTCATGATAAGTTACTATAAAAAACTTTGATTGGTAACAGTAGACAAAAATCATAAAACATATAGGAGCAGTGCCTTATGACAAGACCATAATGCCTTAGGGAGAATACTATCAATACAGTTTCCAGAAGAAAGTATGATTGGCATTTTGAATCAGAATACCTCCAGTAAGAAAAAATATAATTCCGGTTGAACTGCTTGTAGCCATTATTCACTTGGAGTTTGTATATCTGGGAAGGATAGAAATTTTGTACATATATCATAGATCACTGGGTAGGATATTTGTCTTTATTAGTGGAGTTCAATTAAAAATGGTGAATTACAGTATGTTTGTTAGTCTAGTGCAACTATGACTGAGGATTTGTGTGGCAAAGAACCTAGCAACAGGTCAGACTTGTCCTGCCATCCATTTATATATTATGATCGTAATGGATTTTTAAGCCTCTGTATGGGATAATGGAGTAGTAGTAAATGTCAGAAGGATTTCATAGTTGTGTGTCATACTTTAAGAATTGCTTTTAGCTTCAGCATTTGGATACTCATACAATCACTTATGGTATACACTGTACTATAGAAAAAAAGATAAATTTTATCCTTAAAAATATACTGGTTTGATTAGAAAATATTTATTGTAATTTTTTCACCTTATTTCACCGATGTTGCTTATTTTTTATATAGCAATTGTGATTACAGTAGAACAAAAACCTAAATATTAAAGTCAGAATTGCATTAGCCGTGAATGCTATGGACTACTGTACTTTAAATTGCAACAGAGAGCCATAACCATTAAATTAACCAAAGGGAAATTTTACTCCTAACTTTTTGGAACCATTTTTATGAAAACAAATATGTTAATCTGACTGAATAAAAGTCTTGAAGCTAATCTATTCCAGTTTCTTTAAGCTCATAGATGTAGACATGTAGTAAATTGCCACTTTTTTGTATCATGTAAAATGCTTCATAATTTTTAGATGGTAGATTTGTAGAGTTCCCAAGAAGATATTGACATTGATGTAAAATGACTTGACAAGAAAGACATTTTTTTTTTTTCAATTCCATAAAAGGAAAACTCATTGTAAAGGAATAATAATGGTGCTAAATAATGGAATTTTTGGCATTTGGTGTAAATCTGCGACCACACTATTTTTTGTTAACCCATTCAATTTTGGCCTCTCATCAATTCTTTTATTACTTTGTATATGCACTTCCCATGTGTCGTAGCACCCACTTAACAGTAATTAACTTCAAGCAGGTTTTTAAAAGTTATTTCTATTGACAGAATATTTGTTTTGGGTAGGCCTTCCCAGGACAAGCTGTGTAATACATCATACAGAGGATGCCATATTCAAGAGCATTTTTAGTGCATTTTTCAGTTTTCTCCGAAATACAAAAGCTTGTCGTCCTCATCTCAGTGGTTGAAAGTTGGAAAAAGTAATTTTTCATCTTAGGAGTCTTGAGCATAACTGAGGAACTTGAATGTCACTGCAGTATAATTACTGCACTTAGAAACCAGGATGTCAAAGTTGAGCCTAAATTTTTTAACTTTGTTGTGAGAGTAAGAAAATTGAAGGCAGATGATGAAACATGAAATAGTATCCCATTTTCCCAAAAGGATCCTTTTAGAAGTGCTGTAATTATAGATTTTCAAAGATGATTTTTTCTTTTGGAGCTATATAAAGTTATTGATATTCCATACATTAAAGCTGTATGGACTAAGCTTAAATGCTCTGTAAAGACAACTGTACCTTAGACCTTCAACATTTTCTGGTTTTAGAAAAAAGTTTGTGAAATAGAATTGTTTTAAAAATATAATCAGTTAACATTCCAGTAAGATATAGTCGTAGGGAACCCTGTACATTGAGAATTGTTGTCAGAAATGAATTAGGTATTTGACATTGGGAAGGTAACTAAAGTGGTGAAATAGCACTAAGTTTTTCTTTATTTTAATATCATTGTGGATTATTGCAGCTAGAAATGCTAATTTGATATGAAATAGAAAAAAAAATGGATTTTAAACCAGCAAGTGACTAAATGTCACTGTGTATCATGTCATGGTACTGGCAGTTAAGAAATAAATATTGAATTATTTTTTAATGTAGTTTTTGTGCCAACATTAGGACAATATAGTTATCAGCTAGAATGAATTGGATAATTTATGGTGTGGAATTTTATCCAGCAGCATTTCTAAAACTAAACAATGCATAGTCCCCTAAAACTGGAAAATAGTATAGAAAGTTAAAAGAAAACACTGGAGGGTCTGATTGGAAGTGAAATAATCAGGATAAGGTAACAGAATAAGTGCACAGACACACACACACACACACACAAAACAATATAAGAAAAAAAATGGGTGAATGTTATTTTACAAGATTCTTTTTGGACTGTGGCACTCTCCTTTGTACACTGAAAGGTATGTTGGGTACAAACCTGGAAAATTACATCATAACAGCACCTTCATTTTTTGTTCTTGAGGCAGTCTTTGATCATTATGCATTAAAATAATGAAGTATTTTTTTTAGTATTCAAGTGAAGCACTATCTGTATAGCTTTACAAATCTGTTTAAAAGGATTTTTCCCCAAATTTGAATAGTTTTCCTCAAATTTAGACAAAATACATGTATTACAGAAGGCACCAATTGCAAAAGTTGGTGCTCCCAAAGCTGTTATCAGAACTATAGCTCACTTATTCTTTCTGCCCAGCATACTTGGGGTAAGAAATCTACACACAATTAAATTTAGGATTAATTGTTAAAACACCTCTAACACTGGAAATCTGTTAAACTTTTTTATGCTTATGAGCCATGTGACTGTCCAAGTAGTGCTTGCGTGCGCCACGGTAATCGCACTCAGTGCAGGCAAAGGGCTTCTCTCCTGTGTGCAGCTTTTCGTGAGCTTTCAGGTTGAACTTTTCAGAAAAAGTCGAAGGGCAGCGGGGACACTGAAAACGCTTCTCTCTCGTCTGAGACACCCTAGCCAGATACTTGGATTGGTAGAGTCTCTCAAGTGCCTCGCTGCTGATTCTCCCTCCTGTGCCTCCAGTTCCAAGGGTGTGAGAGTTGTACCCAACCTGTGTGGGGAATTATGCTCCATGAGAATGTGATTTACATTTCTACATTTTGACTTGTAACTCTAAAAGATTATTCTGTATGAACATTTGCCTATACTGTATCAGATGTATATTGTGTACTCTGTAATTGTAATTTTAAGCTATCACAAGTACTTTTGCTCTGTAATTGTAACAGACTAAAATTGATTCACCATTTTAGTCTGTGTAACAGCCAAATCATCTAATAAAGTAGTAAATTTATTTATTATTATTATTATTATTATTTTTTTAGATACAGCAATATTGTTGGAGTGCCAAGATGAAAGACACTATCCATACCAAAAATGAAAATTTTTTATCAATGGCTTGTTCCTAAATTTTAAACTTAGGTAATTGAGTATTTGAATGGCTTTGTTTTAATGTGATTTTACAGTGAGTCGTGCTATTTTATTGTACTTCGTCTCATAGCCTTAACAGGCCATTTGAAAAATGTCTGCAGAATTTGGTCGGATGGTTAGTGAAGTAACACTGTGAATTGTGAGAAAAGTTGAGAACTTGTGTAAAGATTATGGGAAAATTTTTTAGAATTGCACTAGGTTCTTCATATTCCAAGAGAAGGAAGGCAACCCAAATATTCTGGGATTTTTTAAGAAATGTTAGGACACCTTCCTCTTTGAAGAAACAAAGTTTGTTTAGGATGATCAGAATAATATGGTATTATGGGGGTGGAAATATAGCAGAAAGGAGTTTAAATGGCAGCATTTGAAGTGGATATAACTGTATCTTTGAAGAATAATTACCAAAATATAACAATACCTATGCCTTTCATAGCCATGGGCTTAACTTTCAGACCCCCCAATATTTTCCACACCTGGATTGCATTCAAAGTTAACTTTCAAACATAATTATCACCTCCTTCTTCAGAAAGAGGTATTGAAATCCCAGAACCATTGTACAAACCAATACAGTATTCATAAATGCCACATTTGTCATTTTCTTATAATGCATGCTGTGCTGTTTTACAATTTCAAGTCACTTTTGAAAATATAATTAGTAATTTTTTAGATTACAGGATTTACAACAACAATGTCATTGTTTTTAAACCATCTAATTCTAATATCTGTATCATTTTTACAAAAATTTTAATTTGTGATTATACAGTACAGTCATTATGTATAGCCAAATTGCATGAAAACCAGTAACGAAACCTTTCAAAAACTTTTGTTCATTCAGCACCAATATTAGAGAAAAAAAAAAAGTTTTATCAAACATATATTCACATACAAAAATGATAATGAAAAATTTTTAAGTTTTCATAATTATGATATTGCATTAATTGCAACCATAAAATTTTAAAGAGTCAAGCACTGTAGCTAAAACACATCCACTGATATCAACAGGTGGGTGTGGCTTGTTTGTGACAGAACCAAGATTTGTTCCTAGGCCTAGGTTTGTTAGTTTTTTTGTTCTTACTAACTGGCAGGAAAACATGAATTTATCTACATATTCTCTCACTCTGACATCTTATGGATCAATTACAGCAGGGCCATCCAAGTTGTTTAGTCTGAGGGCCATTCTTGAAAAAACAAAAAGTCACGTGGGGCACCTGCGTGTGTGTATGTATGTATGTGTGTGTGTGTGTATGTATGTATATATATATATATATATATATATATATATATATATATATATATATATATATATATGATAAATTGCATCGTTTGAAAATATGTAACACACAACAGACACCAATGAAGCTTTACTTTGTAGTTGTTGATTTTGCAAGAAATATTCTTATATTCAGGATAAGAGGTAAACCAAATTTTTATAATATAAAAAAGAGAAATAAACTTTTACTTATTTTTACTTTTACTTATTTTGGGGTTGGACGGCCCTGAATTACAGTATACACCAAAATTAAGCAGAAGGACTTAGGAACGTAATTCTTCGTCAGCTTAAAAAATTTTGGTTTCATAGACCTTGTTGATAATACTAATAATTATTTGAATAAATACATAACTATCAACATGATCTAATTTAAAGAGTCATCATCTTTTATTATTCAAAGAACAGTTAATCTTTAAAATTAAATTTATTAGTAAACAAGATTGCATCCCAAAGCCTTAGATTTTGTTTGTTAGTCATATAAAACATTATTATAACACATGTAGTTTTGTCATTGCCTAAAACTCCAAAACTTAAATCAGTTCATATTTCTGTTTTTTAAATTTTGCAATAACTGTTGACCCTATTAGGTCTAGTGTTGATGCTTTAGAGGTGGTTTGTGCTTGCTGACATTGAAAGCACTGCCAGCCATATCACGTAGTGCTTTGAGCAAAAAAAAATTGATAATAATCATAGTTTACAAATGATACCAGTACATCAAAGAGGTCATATTTATAAACTCTAGGGAAAATAATGTTAGCTGTTGTTCAGAAACGTATCAACATATCTAAAAAAAAAAGTTAAACTTTACTAGGCAACCATAGGACTTTTCAACATGCATCTGAGATTTTGAATGATATAAAAAGAATTATGTAGTCTCAGTTTTGAGCATGACTGTACCATATAATAAAATTTGGTAGCCAGCACACAATTGCAAATGCTATTTATAGAGTTTTCATTTTGCTCTAAGATTACATAGCTGTTGTATTCAAGACTAGATAATACAATAGAACTAAGTCTGTTGGTAAGAATTATGTATATAAAATTCTGAAAGTGCTCTACAGATATTCCATGTTACCAGTAATATACTATAAATTTATTTATATATATATATATATATATATATATATATATATATATATATATATATATATATATATATATATATATATATATATATATATATTGTGTGTGTGTGTATATATATATATTTATATATATATGTATGTGTATATATATATTTATATATATATGTATGTGTATATATGTATATATATATATATATATATATATATATATATATATATATATATATATATATATATATATATATATATATATATATATTTATTTCTGGGTCATGACCCCGTGTCAGCCAGTGAAATAACCATTCAGCACTTATTTCTAGGTAATTCTATTGCTAAAAGTACCAGAGAAAAGCTAAATGCAAAGCTGGAGTTACTACCCCCAGTGCGATCTCCATTAGTCATTCACACCGACGCTTCCCTAAGCGGGTGGGGAGGATACTCCCAACACAAGAAAGTACAGTACAGGGAACTTGGTCCGTCATGTTCTGCCAGTTCCATATCAATGTCCTGGAAGCTATGGCAGTCTTTCTAACCTTGAAGAAGCTTCATCCACCCAGTCGGATTCATATAAGGCTAGTTTTGGACAGCGCAGTAGTGGTACACTGCATAAACGGGGGGTTCCAAATCGAGCCGGGTCAACCAGGTTATGATAGCAATTTTCTCCCTAGCAAACAAACACAAATGGCATCTGTCTGCTACCCATCTTGCAGGGGTCTGGAATGTCATTGCAGATTCCCTGTCCAGGACAACCCCCCTGGAGTCGGAATGGTCCTTAGACAAGACGTCATTCAGGTGGATTTGCAATCAAGTTCCGGGTCTGGAAGTGGATCTGTTTGCAACACAATACAACCACAAACTGCCTTGTTATGTGACCCCCAACCTGGACCCTCTAGCTCACTCCACAGACGCAATGTCGTTAGATTGGAACATGTGGAAGAGGATTTATCTGTTTCCTCCGATAAACCTGTTATTAAAAGTCCTTCACAAGCTCAGGTCATTCAAGGGTCAGGTAGCTCTAGTAGCTCCCAACTGGCCGAAGAGCAGTTGGTTTCCACTCCTCCTAGAGCTGAAGCTTCGGCGCCTCCAAATTCCCAACCCAAAACTGACACAAATAGTACAAACTCAGACTGTGTCAGCTTCCTCAAGAACTCAAAATGCCCTAGCTTTGTGGATTTCATGAAATTTGCAGCTCAGAGGGATGCTAATATTGATCCTATTAATATTGTGTTCCTAGAATCAGACAAAAGGGAATCTACTCTAAGGCAGTATGACTCAGCAGTTAAGAAATTAGCACTCTTCCTGAAAGAATCTGAAGCTACAGTGATGACCACCAATTTAGCAATTTCATTTTTTAGGTCATTATTTGAGAAAGGTCTAGCCTCAAGTACAATTACTACAGCCAAGTCAGCCTTAAAAAAGGTGTTTTTGCATGGTTTTAAAATCAACCTCACAGATTCTTACTTTTCATCAATCCCTAAGGCCTGTGCTCGTTTGAGACCAGTAACCCGTCCACATACGGTTTCCTAGTTTTTGAATGATGTTCTAAAATTAGCTTCAGACACTGATAATCAAAGTTGTTCTTTCCTTTCCTTGTTGAGGAAGACCTTATTTTTAGTCAGTTTAGCTTCAGGTGCTAGGATTTCTGAACTGTCTGCCTTGTCTAGAGAAACCAACCATATTGATTTCCTTCCATCGGGGGAAGTGTTGCTGATCCCTCACCCTAAGTTTCTAGCTAAGAATGAAGATCCTCAAAATAGGTGGTCACCCTGGAAAATAATCCCCCTTCCACAAGACCTGTCTTTATGCCCAGTTTTCACCTTAAAAGCCTATTTAGACAGGACCTCTCAGATAACTTCAGGGCCCCTGTTTGTTAGGGAAGGGGGAGGTGCTATCTCTATGACTATTAGGCAGCAGATCTTGTATTTTATTAAACAAGCAAATCCAGACTCAGTTCCAAAAGTTCATGACATCAGGGCGGTGGCACCTCCACTAATTATTTTCATCACATGAATTTCGAGGATCTTACAAAATATACAGGGTGGAAGTCTCCCCTAGTTTTCAAACGTCACTATTTGAAATCGTTAGAAGCTCTTAAATACTCTACAGTAGTGGCAGGGAACATTGTCCCTCCCTCTGATTCCCTTTCTGGTATTTAGTCACTCTCCCCCCTCTTACCTGCCTCATTTATTCCCTTACAGTCATCTCCAGGTCAGGCGTACTTCACAGCCTGTCTCCTGACCATGTTATTATGTTATCATTGTTATGTTTATGTATATTCTATGCCTTTTGTCTAGTAGATTTAAATTTTCCCACCTATTCTTTGTGTGCAGTATATGTGTTTTCCTATGTGGATTAATTAAAACACTCTGGTGGACTTATAAGTTTTATTTCTCCTTTTCAGTTCACTGTTTTTATAGAATGGTATTTATTTCTCTGTTATTATTTCACCGGCTGACACGGGTCGTGACCCAGAAAAGGGATTTTGACAAAGGAAAAATCTATTTCTGGGGAGGGACCCGTGTCACCCGGTAACCCACCCCTGTTTTTTCCTTCCTTCCCTCCCAAGGTAAATACCATTCTGGTTTGGTGGGTGCTAACATGGAATGCAGATGGCGTTGCTTTGTTTACAGTCCGCGAGTGGTGCGGGGGTTTGTATCGGCACCTCTCTTGTTGGGACTTTTGTCATTGGGAATGTTTACAGGGCAGGGTACCGTGATTGTGACAATCTCACCCTTTTTCATACACGACTCCATTTCATGGAGATCGCACTGGGGGTAGTAACTCAAGCTTTGCATTTAGCTTTTCTCTGGTACTTTTAGCAATAGAATTACCTAGAAATAAGTGCTGAATGGTTATTTCACCGGGTGACACGGGTCTCTCCCCAGAAATAGATTTTTCCTTTGTCAAAATCCCTTAATTTTTATACATAAACCTGAGTCCTTTATATTATACTGTATCACTGTGCCAACAAGCACTAATCTGGCAGAGACCAACTACATATAAGAAAATTCTTTGTAATTTGGTGGTCTGTATTATAGAGTCCTTGGGGGACAGTGAGAGTGTAAATCCTATGAGAGAAAACAGCGGCTACACAAAAATTTATATAATATATATATATATATATATATATATATATATATATATATATATATATATATATATATATATATATATATATATATATATATATATATATATATATATATATACAGTATAAAAAAAAAAAATAACGACTCCTATATATTACTGTAATAAGCGTTGGACTTTTCTTGCGATTTCCAATGAGAAGTATATATTTTTCCCAATTTATCGTTCGTCTGGCAGCCTGTATTGTCTCGCTGTTCGGTACCATGAGTTTCTAATGCACTTCAGTGATACTCAAGCTATCACAAAGGTCGGCTGTCATTGTATGCGCCGTGCCCCATTCACGCTTTTCGTCCGCTACATTTGGCGCTCTTTGCGCTTAGCTAATGAATTATGGCTAAAACTTCCTTATCCTTGGTTAAGAAAGCAGAAATTGTGACCCTATGGAAAACTGGCAAGTCAATGTCAGCTATTGCAAGAGAGCTGGGAATCTCTAAAAGCACCGTCTCATTGTGGTGCAACCGCGCCCAAGACAGGAGACCTTGATTCATCACTGAAGCGGAAGAAAGGCTCAGGGAGGCCACGAAAAAACTACAAAAAGAACGGATAACATTTTTAAAAAGGATTGTTATGGAACATCCATCAATGCCAGCCAAAATTTTGAAGTCTCAAAACCCTGATCTGCTTAGGAACGATATCTGAACGGACCGTGCAACATCGAAGCAGAAAGACCTTGGTCTCCCATGTCGTGTTGCAGCAAAGAAGCCACCCCTCACTAAGCCTATGAAAAAAAAAGGATGGCTTTTTGCAGAAAATATTTGAAGTGGACTGAAAAGGATTGGGAAAGGGTAGTTTTAGCGATGAATCTAACTTCCACATTATTCATAGCGCTGGCAAGAAAGTAAGGAGGCCCCAAGGATCTAACCGCTATGCATCAAAATACACAGTCAAGACTGTGAAACATCCAGCTTATGTGATGGTATGGGGATGTTTCAGCGGATATGGGGTAGTGGGGATTATATTTTCTCCCAGAGAGCACGACAATGAATGGAGAGATTTATGAAAATGTCTTGAAAATGAATTAGTCCCTTACAAGGAACTTTTGGGCATGCGTGTATTTATGCAAGATGGAGCACCTTGCCACCGATTTCACAAGGTCACAAACCTTCTTAAGGAATTTAATATTCAGAAATTGGACTGGCCAGGCAATTCACCAGATTTAAACCCAATTGAAAATTGCTGGGCATACATGAAACGGAAACTGAAGGCACTAGCAGATGAGAAAACGTCCCTCCCCAAATTGAAGGATGCCATCCGTAAGTTTTGGTTTGAAGACATGGATGCACAATATTTCAAAGATTTAGCACATTCAATGCCAAGAAGGTTAAAAGCTGTACTTAAAAATAATGGAGAAATGATATTGAAAAAAATATAAGTGAACTAAAATTTTCCCTTTTATTTTCCTTTTTTTATATCATTGCTATGATTTGTTTACAAATGTAGGCGTTCGTTTTTTTTATGACTGTATATATATATATATATATATATATATATATATATATATATATATATATATATATATTATATATATACAGGCAGTCCCCGGTTATCGTGGGGTTCCATTTCTGAGGGTGTGATGATAACTGAGAATCGCTAACCAAAAATCGGCGATTTCGGCATTTTTTCGGCACTTTTTGATGATTTTCTGGGGTTATCAGCACCGAAAAGCACTGATTTTCAGTTAGCGGTGCCTCTGTTAGGTAAGTGTCACTGCCAATTCCCAATTATCTGTGCTGATAAGCAGAAATCGGCAATTTTTGGCTCTGAAAATTGCTGATTTCATCGCTACACAAGCGTCTTAAAACTGGATCGCCGTTAACCGAGCCCACCGTTAACCAGGGACTGCCTGTATATGTATATGTGTGTGTGTGTGCATGTGTGTATACACACACACAGGCAGTCCCTGGTTTATGATGGGGTTCCGTTCCAGTGCGCATCATAAGCTGAAAATCGTTGTAACCCGAAATATCATCGAAATCTTGAGAAAACCTTGCTTTTAATCATTTGTAAACGACATAAACTGCATTTGTATTTAGTTTTTATCAAAAAACCAAATTTTTACCATTCTGCCCTTTTTAGAGGCATATTTCTTCTGTCAGATCGGCATCGCAAACCTGGAACATGTATTGTAACATGGGAAATAATTTTTGATGAATATATTTGAAGAGCGTTGTAAACCCAGAACATATTAAGCCAAGCCTGTTAGGCAGTCCTCACTTATCGGCAGTGTCGGTTAAGAGCGTTCCAGTTTTACGACGCTTGGCTAACGACGTTAACCAGATTTTTGGCAATGGTAAGTGATTTTCAGCATCGGTAAGTGGTTTATTGGCGTTGGTAAATGGTTTAATGGCATCGGTAAGAGGTTTATTGGTGCCAGTAAGCGGTTAACAGCGCTGACAAGCGGTTTATTGGCGCTTACAACGTCGGAAACACCATTCATTACTATAATCATCACCGATTTAAAGTTAGTGGCGGGAATGGAACCCCTGCCGTTAACCAGGGACTGCCTGTAATATATATATATATATATATATATATATATATATATATATATATATATATATATATATATATATATATATATATATATATGTACATTTAAATATCAAAGAAAAAGAAAGACAATGTTGGGCAGTCCATTTTTATGAGGTTATGAATGAGAGATGAGGGGATAATTTATCGATACACTGTACCAGAAATTGAAGATCTGAAGTTACTTATAAATGAATTCACGTGTTTTATGGTGGAACCAGTACCAAAGAAACCTAAGAGATAGAAAACACCTAGTCATGATGGAAGCACTGCAGTGATTTTAACTGGATCAGAAAAGACACATTGTTTACTGTCTTGCTGAACATGGAATGAGGAGACAAACCCTGGTGACTAAAATTGGAAGTCACAGCTAAGTTACCAAAGAAAGGGGATCTGTAAGTGTAGTAATCAAAAAGGTTTTGCACTTACATTGGTTGTAATGTAAGTATTCATTATGCATATTATCAGTAGGCATGAGAAAGATATTGTTGAACAAGAGTTACTTCGATCAAAAGCTGTGTTAAGACGTACTGTTGAGGAATGTATGGGCAGGTTGAATCAGATTTGGAAATCAGTTACACTGAAATTACACACAAAGGTTAGGTTATATGTGAGTCTAGTATGATCGTTATTCTTAAATGGATTCATGTCTAAATTTTGTCAATATAAAAATAAAACCGTACAAAGATTGTTAGAAGCCAGAGACTGGATAGAGTGAGGAATGATACCATAAGGGAAATTACATAATTTTTGCAAGTAGATGAGGTACATGTAATGATAAAAGGGGAATAAAGATGGCTTGGAAATAACCTCTGCAGAAACCATGGGAAATTAACAATGTGATGATAGCTGGGGTGCTCTGTGCACCAGAAGAGTTGGAAGAGCCAGACCTACTTAAGTGAGAAATGTGAGGCGGAAGGCTGGGGATGAGTGAAGGTTTGTGGAAGACTAAGCTTAGGGAAGACACGAGTGGCAGAATTTCACGGAGGCCCTTTGCAACACATGGCAGTGGAGGGATGGTGGTACAGTTTATGCAATACTCAAATATGCAATATATATTCACTTCATATTGGGAATAACTTATACCCAGAGGGAGTTATTGCTGTAAAGGCCATCTGCCCCAGGTGTGCTCAAACTGTATATTTTGGTTTTGATAAAGTGATATACAGTCCACTTATCTGTATGGCTATCAAGAGAGAAATGATTTTATTTTTATTCTGCTGTTCATAATAATATTGAATTCAGTTGTGTACTTAAACCAAAATCAACCTATCTCAAACATGAACTGCTGCTTATTAAGTTTGTAACACTGATAATTCTGCAGTTTTGTCACAAGCACGCGTGACTTTTTTATACTTGCAAATCTCAAGGCGAAAGTTGCACTCACACCATGAATTTTAACTCATCTAATAGTTTAAATAACCATGAGATATATTCTAGTTGCTTATGTTACCAACCTGAAAGATTTATTCTTTTTCATCCCATTCAAGAATGTGTCATTTAGGCCAGGATCATTAAAGTAGAAATGTGACCCAGTCAGCTATTTAGATGATCATCATACAAATTTTTACACGTAAGTCATTAAGGGAAAAGCTGACCTGAAAACATTTATGTAGGCGATTATGAATGGGGTGAGACGTCAACTTTTAGACGTCAAAATGCTGATGATAAGTCACTTTTGTAAACTCGTGATACTGGTGTCAAAGAAGCTGGAGGGTAATTAGGTGAGGAGAGCCTAAGGGAACAAATGAAAATTAGATGGCAGAGTGATGTTAAGGCTGAGGTGATGCTGCAAAGTTTTTTAAACATCACTTATTCTACTTTGCTTGAAATATATTAAAGTCAGTTACCCCCACATCCTTATTTCCTGTGGAATTGAATTGTGGTAGCTTGACTGCAATTTACAGTTTTTTTTTTTGTCTGTTGAGGCAGAGTTCAAGTCAATGTTAGTATTGAGTTTTTAACTAAATATACAAGAGATTCAAGTAAACAAAGACATTTACTGTATTACCAAAATGTTATTGTACTGCTGAATATTTTACTGCATTATAAATTCAAGCTGTTTCTTGAGTTTATGTCGTTCCTTTGGGAAGGTTTTGGTACATAGAACCTTTTTGTAGATTTCTTTGGTTTGAATGATCAGGTATTAATTCCCCTCAAATATGCTAAGCAGTTGAGTTTTATAGTAATGAGTTCCTTTGATTTGACTTATTCTTATATTTTATTGTAGGTTGTTCACAGTAATTTGCATTTTAATTTGCTCATATTTTTTACTTGTTTTAGCACTTGAACTTTGTACAGCAGGGAAAGTGTTATTGTACATTATAAAGTATTTACTACTTTCTAATATCTAATGGAAGATCCAGATTTTTAGTGGACCAGTTTAAGATTGGACTTTTGTATTGTGGGTTTACTAGGCACACTTTTAATTTATCTGGTAAGAAAATTCATTACTGTACTGTACTGTACTTACTTTTTTTTCTTCAAACCAGGTGTCAAAATACCTTTTGGGAATTGAGAGGGCTTTGTCTGGCATCTCACCTGTTTCTTTAAGAGAAGAGCAAGAATCCCATTTTCCTGAACTTCTGATGATGTGCACGACTCATTGGTACAAGTAAGGAATACTCATTTACTTAAGTAATCTGTGTGCACTCATAGGATTTAATTGTAATTTAACAATTTCTCTTTCTTTAGACATCTGATTACTTTTCATTGGTATATCAATAAAGCACATTTTTTGAGAATTGTCTCCCTCCAAAACCACTTAACAATTGTCTGTTGATTCATCTTGTCCCATGAGAGGTAAGTGATTTTATTGGTAATTTTGTCCTGTCTGTTGATTGATATATTTTTCAGATTATAAATTTTTAGAGATATGATGTTGAAAACTCACTGTATGTATGTTGGGGAGATGGTGAATTCTCATACATGCCTGAACTTTCTTTGGCCATGCACTCTTGCCTAAGAAGCATAGTTGATTGATTTCAAAAAATTAGGGTAACAGTAATAATTGTCATATAATTCTCAGTGTAAAAGGCTATCTTATTATCTGTATAGTAATTGGTATAGAAAAAGTAGATTCTTTGTCAGAAATGTCAACAATATTACAAGGATGAATTTCTGGCAAACATTCACCTATTTTTACAACTTATATGCATTCACTTGATCTAGATCTCAAGATTGGCATGATTTCTCATTCATTTGTAAGGATGCTTCACATTTGTTTTTGAAGGATGCCTCCCTGGCACCCAGTATCCACCTTTGGATCAGGAAATATTCATAAGAACAGGAAATATTCATAAGAACAAAGTTCTGACACATGACTCTCTATTTAAACAGGTTATACATACAGTTATCCTTCAATCCTTATTCACCTTATCTGTCACTCGACAGTATCTGGGGCCCCAAAACCACAGTATACAGTCCTCACCCCAGTTGTGTGTCTATATGGGTGACAAACTTGCACTACACTATGAATTCATGTCCAAGGAATACATAAACGTATGGGTGGCACCCCTCTTCAACATTGAATAATCAGTCTCGTATGGGAAAAACAGAGACAAAATTATTAAAAAAAAAAGAGGGAGAACAACAAGGAGATGTCTTTTCCCTTCCAATATGCTTGACCCAAAGACAGAGAAAAGTAAAAAACATGGAGTTCTGAGGCGAAAAGAGGTGCTACTGCATCATCTCTGCACCAGTGCCCCCCACTGCCCACCATTTCAACACATTCACCATTGTTAGTTCACTCACTTCTTTCATAAAACCATCAAATTAAGACCATAAATATACTAATACACATTATTTCCAACAAAAAACACGGTAAAACTAAAAATATACAGAATAAAAAGAACTGTAATTACCATATATACTCTAGTGACACCTGAGCTTGTGTATCATGCAAACCTTAAAATTTTGTTGTACCACACAATTTCATCACATCTTATGTATTGTGCGAGTTTCATTTTCATTAAATTACACTAGGCTATGCTGCTTAGTGTGCAAGTTTCATTTTTGGTAGATTATACTATGCTAGGCTCCCTGTGCCACCCTTACTTTCAGTAGATTCCACTGGAATGTACATTACAGTACATTTAAGTTAGCTTTTGACTAGCGGCAAACATGTGGTAGGCTAAATGCAGGGCATTCATTTATTCAGACTTACCAAACTTTTGGCTTGTCTAATAATTCATTATTGGTTCTTGTAATTAACCCTTTAACGCTGAAGCCCTATTTACAAAAACGTCTCCCGTATGCCGGCAGCGTTCGGTGAGTTAGCGCCGAAGCGGAAAAAAAGTTTTTTTCAAAAAATCACAGCACGCTTAGTTTTTAAGATTGTTTATTTTTGGCTCATTTTTTTTTGTCATTGCCTGAAGTTTAGTATGCAACCATCAGTAATGAAAAAAAATATCATTATCACATATAATATTGGAATATATGACAGCGAAAAAAAAAACGTATATAATTGTATACAAATCGCGCTGTAAGCAAAACGGTTAAAGCTAATGACTTAATTTTTTTTAGTTGTATTGTACACTAAATTGCGATGATTTTGGTATATAACAAATTTTAAAACGATCAAAGTAACACAGAGAAAATATTATCACAAAATGATGCATGAATTCGTAACGCGCGGACGTAAAAAAATGTTTTTTTCAAAAATTCACCATAAATCGAAATATTGTGCTAGAGACTTCCCGTTTGTTGAAAAATGAAGCTAATTGATTGAATATTACGAGACTGTAAGTGTTTTAGCTTACAATTGCAGTTTTCGACCATTTCGGTCGAGTTAAAGTTGACCGAAAGTCGAATTTTTTCTATTTATCGTGATTTATATGGAAATATTTCAAAACCGATAAAAGCTAAAACCATGAGTTATTTTTTGTTGTATTGTACATGAAATTGCGCACATTTTCATATATAAAACTTTATTTATGTAACGACTAATATAAAGCGGTGCAAATATTACGACAACGAGACGAAAGAATTTCTGAGATGTTCGGCCGAGTTACCGCGCAGACGTAAGGAAAATGTTTTTTTTTAAATTCACCATAAATCGAAATATTGTGCTAGAGACTTCCAATTTATTGCAAAATGAAGTTAAACAATTGAATATTACTAGAATGTAAGAGTTTTAGCTTACAATTGCGTTTTTTACCATTTCGGTCGAGTTGTTGACCGAAGGTTGAAATTTACAGCAGTTATTGTGATTTATGTGAAAATATTTCAAAACTGATAAAAGCTACAACCATGAGCTATTTTCTGTTGTATTCTACATGAAATTGCACACATTTTCATATATAAAAGTTTATGTAACGACTAATGTAAAATGATGCAAACATTACGACAACATGACGAAAGAATTTCTGAGATGTTTGGCCGAGTTACCGCACGCAGACATAAGGAAGAATTTTTTTTTTTTTTCAGAAATTCACCATAAATCGAAATATTGTGCTAGAGACTTCCAGTTTGTTGCAAAATGAAGGTACATGATTGAATATTACTAGAATGTAAGAGTTTTTTAGCTTATAATTGCGTTTTTACCATTTCGGTCGAGTTAAAGTTGACCGAAGCTTGAAATTTTGGCAGTTATCGTGATTTATATGAAAATATTTCAAAACTGATAAAAGCTACAACCATGAGTTATTTTCTGTTGTATTCTACATGAAATTGCGCACATTTCCATATATAAAACTTTATGTAACGACTAATATAAAACCGCAAACATTACAACAACGTGGAGAAAGAATTTCTGGCTGGACGTAAGGAAAAAGTTTTTTCAGAAATTCACCATAAATCGAAATATTGTGCTAGAGACTTCCAATTGGTTGCAAAATGAAGGTAAATGATTGAATATTACTAGATCGTAAGAGTTTTAGCTTAAAATTGCGTTTTTTGACCATTTCGGTCGAGTCAAGGGTTGACCGAAGGTTGAAATTTTGGCAGTTATCGTGGTTTATATGAAAATATTTCCAAACTGATAAAAGCTACAACCATGGGTTGTATTTTGCTGTATTGTACATGAAATTGCACACATTTACATATATAAAACTTTATGTAACGGCTAATATAGAACAGTGCAAAAATGACGACAAAAATGACGAAAGAATTTATGAAATTTTCGGCTGAGTTACCGCCCGTGCGTAAGAAAAAAGTTTTTTCTAAAAAATTCACCATAAATCGAAATATTGTGCTAGAGACTTCCAATTTGTTGCAAAATGAAGGTACATGATTGAATATTACTAGAATATAAGAGTTTTAGCTTACAATTGCGTTTTTCGACCATTTCGGTCGAGTCAAAGTTGACCAAAGGTTGAAATTTTTTGAAGTCGACGTACAGTACGTCCACTCGGCACCCAACAGACAATTTTAGTCGACGTATGATACGTCCAATAGGCGTTTAAGGGTTAACAACCACTTACTTTTTCATGCAAAACACTGGCATAAACAACAGCAAGCACAGACATAAACAGCTGTAGCATCAAGAACAGCTGTTTGCCAATGTTTATTACAAATGGCTTTACATTTTTCAATGTGTTAAAACTTGCAAACTCTAAATTGTGACTTTATGAATAATAGTAAAATAAAATTTAATTCATCCTCCACACAGTGAAAAAGATCTGAAGAAAGTATACCACTAAATTAACATTTTGGAATCAGAGAAGTGATGTCCAAAACTGGCAGAATCACAGCTTGACTTGATATTTAAATTTACTGCATTTATAAATACAGTACTGTACAGGCAGTCCCTGGTTTACGACAGGTCCGGCTTACGTCGTTCCGAGGTTACGACGCTTTTCAAATATATTCATCAGAAATTATTTCCCGGTTTACGACGCATGTTCTGGGGTTACGACGCGTAGTACGCCGATCTGACGGAAGAAATATGGCTCCAAAACGGCAGAATAATCATAATTTGGAGGTTCTTTTGATGAAAAACTCAATAAAAATGCAGTTTACGTCGTTTTCAATGCACCCAAAGCATTAAAAGTAAGGTTTTCTTATGATTTTTGACGATTTTCGACGATTTTTTGGTTTACGACGCGGCGTAAAAACGGAACCCCCGTCGTAAACCGGAGACTGCCTGTACTGTAAATGTAATCTGCATGTGTTAACTGTGTTTAATCAATTTACAAAAACTTTATATCTGAATTATGTTTCATTTAGCTAGCACGTGGGGTAACGTGTTAGGGGTATGCCTTGGATATAGGTCACTTGCTGCCTCCAGTCTGTGGTTTATGGGTACGCTTGGATATTAGGACTCGGGCAGTATTAAACAGGTTGTCATGTACTGGGTGACTCATGCACTATGAATGCAGAATACAAGTTAGTTAGTTATAAATGATTTGTTTAACCAGACCTCTGAACTCGCAGAATACAAGTAAGGCATGTATAATATATACATGTATAGTTCATAAAAATTTTAAAAACTGCACTCCAGTGATTAGCAATGATGTGCAGGCAGAAAGAAGTGTTGGTGATGCTGCTTACAGGCATAAACAGGCTGAGAAAAGGTTATAAGGGGGATGGGAGGCCAGGGAAAGAGTTTCTGGGATGGCGGGGTGGGAAGGCAGGGTAGGATTGGTGGGGAGGGGTTGGCAGGTGTTTTGACTACCTGAAAGTTTTTGCAATTGTTAATGGCTGAAAAGCACAGTGTCACTTGACGTATCATACTTCACTTTGTTTATCGGTTTTAACTGGCTGATGTGGGTATGTCATCAGTTCAGTAGCATATTCTGGAAGGTGCTTGGGTGGTTAAACACTGCTGTTTTTCTGTAAGCTTTTCTGCTATTAGTGTAAACGCATACGACATTACAAGTTATCATGGTCTACAAGAAAATAATGTTGATGCACTTTGCATCAGAGTGCATTTCTCTCCCTTGTCTGGAATGGGCGCTGTGATATCGTGTGCCACAATGCTTTCCCCTCATTCTGTTGCAGGTGCTGTGTACTCTGTATAGCCCTACCTTGTTGTAAGAGGGCAATGAAGGTGTTGACCCTTTAGAAGAAGCTTGAAATCATTGGGAAAATCGAGAAAGGATAGCCTTTGGGACATATAATAGAGGAGTATAGCAATACCCAATCAACCTTGCAGGATATTGAGAATGGCAAGGAAAAACTGAAGAAGTATGTGACAAACTGTGCAAAGAAGACATACAGGAAACAGGCCTGTGAGGTGACAGCAAAACCCTGTCATAAGGAGATTGAACAGTTAACCTTGATCTGGTTTCATCAGCAAAGGGCAGCTGGTTTGCATGTGTGTGATGCTGAGTTGAAGACTGCAACTACAAAGTTCACAGGCCTGCATGGGGTTGCAAACTTTAAGGCTTCCGAAGGTTGGTTGGTAATGGTTCAATAGTCAGCATAGGCTTTCTAACAAGAAGGCTCATTTCAAATCTTTGGATGCCTTTGAGGAGAGAATAGAGGAATTTTGGCTGATGTTGCATAACTTGATGAAAAAATTCCTTGTTTTGGGTTAAATCTACAACAACGATAAAACTGGTATATTCAGTCGCATTTTACCCACTAACACCTAGGTCGACAAGAAGGAAAAAGAATTCACCTGTTTGAAAGCTTCCAAGCAGTAAGTGTCAGCTTTATGTGCAAATACTTCTGGTAGCCATTTTGCAAACCAGTGGTAGTTGGACAGACAAAGCCACTATATGTCTTGGGTCAGTTGACAGGTAATCTCCAAATGATTTGGTAACTCGATTGTTCAGCTCAGAAATGCAGGTGAGCACATTGGCACCCTTTGTTTATGTGAGAGGTTTGTTCAGCCAAAAATCTGATGTGTTGCTGTCACATTTCAATAACCATGACTCTAGGCACCTCTATGCCTCTTCTGGTCAGTTTGCCGCTTAATGTTTCCCAGGAGTCACAGGAGGTGCACAAGGCACAAGATGCAGAAGACTTCAACAACATTGGTGCTGGAGGAGGGAAGTTTTTAAAAAGTCCGGCCGTCGTAAGCAGTTTTGGCTGTGCATTGAGTTAAGTGAGAGAGAGGGAGTTTTTTTTTATATCTATTATATATTTTTTGTGTACAGGCAGTCCCCGCTTACCGGTGGCATCGGTTAATGGTGATCCGGTTTTACGGCACTTGTTTAGCGACGCTGTTAACTGGATTTTCAGCGCTGATATCCGGTTAACAGCCCCGTTAAGCGAGCTATTAGTGCTATTATCGCCCATTTTTGGTTAGTGGTGCTCAGCCATGAACAAAACCTCAACCATTAACCGGGGACTGCCTATAGGAAAAATAGGAAAAACATCATGATATCCATGTTACATGGGAGTGTAATGTAAGTACATTACACTACCATATTGTGTGCTAGGTAAGAGAGGAAGGAAAAATGGGGTTTTCTTTTTTTGTATACAATTTATTTTTGAATGTTATTGATTATATATTATGTTTTGGAAAAATATGAAAAATAAAGCTACATGTTATAGAGTACTGTTCTGTAGGCACAGTACACCTAATGTATTGTCTATTGCGTATAAGAGAGAGAAAGAGGTTTGCTTTTTTTTTTGCATGGTGAGAGTGAGAGAGAATTTTTTGGTCAAAGTGTATTTATAAAGCGCAGTAAATCTTGTTACAAATATGGGTAAAATAAGGTGGGAAGTGTGCTCTTGCATTAAGTTTTCAGTTTAAAGTGTGGTAGTTGTTGTTTATAAGCATATCAAGTATTTATGGCTTTGCACCATATTGACAAAGTATGGTGAGTAAGGGTATAAAACTGCTGTTTTACATCTGTAGAGTTTTTTTTTTATCATATCCAGAAATTTCCATTATCTGGTAGGGCCGTGTCTCTGTTGATGTGGATATGGGAGAGATTACTGTACAAGTTTTCACTTGAACACGGACTATGATCAGAGAAGATAATGATTAGTTTACAGGAATTCCTCACTTTAACACAGTAAGAATGAGAAGCATGAGTAAATATCCCTTGCTGCCACTTATCATTGTCAGTAGTTGTGTCAATAGTTAACTACCATCACAGCTATCGACACTAAACAAAACAACTGTAATAACAGTAAAAACTGTGGGTAATTCAAGCAAATCACCAGCAACACAACTATCGATACTGTAAACAAAATTGTAATTATAGTAATTACCATTAGGTAATTACCATAATTAGAAGTTAGGATGAGCGAGCTCTCACTTTGTTACTAGCTTTATCCAAAGTACCATTATTATACGGCAATAATATTAGACAGTTTTGTTAATGGTACTTATTATACATTGATAGATGATTTGAAGTTATTGAAATGGTAAATCAGGGTAGTCTAACTTTCTTGTTTACAAAACATAGCTCTGTTGTTTACTAAAGGCCAATATTCCTTGGTAGTATTTAATAATCAAACTGAAGGATTTTGTGATAACAATAGTTCCCCAGTTATCCTTAATATGAGGGTTCTTTCCAAAAGGAATATATTCATGCGGATCTACTTCCAACGGGTATTACTCCGCCAATAGTGACGTCACAGGTGTCGAGCATTTGTTATGATGCTTACCGTATATTTTTCTTAAGGGAATAAAAGAGTATCTTTTTGTAATGTGAGCTTTGCCAAACTTTTTAGAATCTTGAACATACTGATTTTATGTATGTATCAGCTAACTTGCATCAACAGATAGTGTTATTTAATTTAATAAATTGGAGGTCGTCTTATACAGTGAACATACTCTAAACCTACATTTTTACATGAAAAATGGGGGCTGTCTTATACGCTGAGTCACTTATACGTTGGCATATACAGTATTTTAAAAGCGCAGTAAACTCGGAACAACATAAGCCGAGGCCAATGTAACCCGGGGACTGCCTGTACAAGTTTACTAGGCAGAAAATTGAGAAAATTGTTTAAAACATAATGGAGGAGTACTAGTTTATTATGTGGGAAATAGAGAAAATTTATGTGAACATTATGGAATAGTAGAGTTTCAAACTATATATAATATAAGTTTTGAAACAGGCTTCACAACTTTGAGAGTCTGATTGTGGACAAGTGTCACAAGAGTACTTTTATGGTTTGGAAGGGACTGTACCTTAGCTTTTTTTTTTTTTTTTTTTTTGTCACAGCTGTTTCAGTTCATTGTAATAGGAGACAAAATATCATATTGACCATTCAGGTATCGTATGGTCCATTTTGTGGGGTTGAGATGGAAATACTTTGTAGCAGCAAAACTAGGAGAAATTATGGTGTAATATATTGTATAGTACAGCATTTGCAGTTACTGTATTCTGTATATCTTTTCTGATTTCTGTCATTCTTCAACTGGCTGACCCTATAGTGGTTAGAAATTATAGAATTTATATACCTCTTACTTTTGCAACAACATGGGAGTTGTATGATAAGCTCATTAAATTTCAAACCTGATAGACTGCATGGGGTATTTAATTATATGCCCAATCATTATTTTGTAAGTGTGGGTTTATACATACTGATATCGAATAGGTCACTTGATATACTGTAAGTGTTATCTCAAAGGTACCCATTTGGGAATTTTTTATGATCATATACTGTACTTATAAAAATTCTAGTTGCCAAAAATTTTTGGGATTCATGATGTCTTGCTGAAAACTTTAATTCTCAGTCAGTAAAACACCACAAATAACTTTAGATATAAAATGGTCTTGTAAGGCATTTTGAGGTATGGGATAGCTTCCCAGTGTCCTGGGAGGAGAGGAAAAAATCTTGGGTTTAGTTTATGTGGCTTCTGAAACACATTTACTTGCAGGTGATTTTGTAGAATCTTGTACTGAAATTGATTTTTTTTTATTAAGTAACACCTTGAATAATTCTTCAGTTAAGGAAAGGATGTAACAGCCATGAAGCATAGTAGTTTTACTAGATACAGTTTGAAAAGTGACTTTTATAATAAGACATTTTGTAAAATCCGGAGTTATAATAAGACATTTTGTAAAATCCCTCCAGATTGCAGTAGAGGCTTTTATGTCAGTGACTAAGTGTTAAGGAAAAGAAATACATAGTGTAGAGAGATATTCTGGGTGTCACTTGTGTGTATTGTGTATTAGTGTTATATCAAAGGCAGTCCCCCAGAAGATTACTGTATGTGTATTCTTTATTTGTTGATCAGTTTAGTGTACTAGTATTTTAATTACAGTCTGTTAAGTAGTGAAATGTGCTTTGCAAGTTTATCATGTAGAATGTTATTTGCCCAGGTTCAGATCTTATTAAAAATGAACAGAGAATCTCATGTTCCCATTATGAGAGTTTGATTATTTGGGTTGAAATTTGGCATTTATGTGAGTTTCTCATCTTTTTGAACAAAAGTGTTGTTTGTGGATGCTTTTGATTTGGTGATATTTATATCCTAGGGGATCTAAGCTAAGCTTTACTACTAATATTGAATTAAATAATTTACCTCTATTTTGAGAATGGGAGTTGTTTACAGGTGATATTTATACTAGCCTTAATCTCTTTAATTCCATCTGTAATTCAATGATTTTAAGATCCACGGAATCCATTATACCTTCTCAGATTTAGGGTCTGCTGATGATTGTTAGTGAGAAGCATCTGGAGCTTGATTTTGAAACACTGCTGTCAAATACTGTAGCTATGAACTAGTGATAAAGGAAAAGTGTCGTTGCACTAGAATTTTTTTTATCATTTCAGTATTTGAAAGTGAACTGCAGTTCTTATTTTCAACCTTAAATAGACTTGTTAGGTATCTGCACAAGTTAAAGGTTACAGCAAAAGATTTATTATAAAGAGTTGATTCAGAATGATTCATACTTTCATAGAGTAGAGATTTGACCTTAAAACCTGCTTTACTGTGATTCCTGTTGGTTGGTCAGCCTTAGCTGTTACATGAAAGTTATCGTTATTTATTCTTTGTTATAACTGTTGATTCCTTGTACAAGTAAATATAAAATATTTGGGTTGAGTGTCCCAGGTTTGGGGGTGGAAGGAATTTCCTCCTTAATATCAGCCTTGTCTTGACAAAAAATTGTTGGGAGAAATCTATCGTGCTAGTGGAATACTTATATTTATCATGAGCTCTAACCGTCGTCATCAGAACTAGATTTTGATTGTGTATAAATTGTGATTGGTTCTGTGTAATTTTTTATGTATGATATTGCTAAAGTATGCACAGTAATATTCTTTCGTATGGCAAATGTCAAATTAGCAAATACTTGTGCAACCTTGATGTATTGTTATAAATTTTCAGAAATAATTGGCAGTGCAAAGTGTCATTAGGTGCATTGGAAGGAAAGTTTCCCTCCGGGACTCTAAAACACTAGGGTAGATATGAAAATTAGTGGTAAAATCAAAGGAATTGCATGCAGACCAAATTACAGCAAGGCATTATCGTACTTGAGGTTGATAGATAACAAACAAACAAAAACCTCTATACAGAGGGACCTGGTATGCTATACAGTCTTGAAATAATAGCTAGGGCTGTTGTTATCCCATTCTAGAAAATTTATATCTTTTGAATGTAAGACAAAGTGCCAACCCCTTTCCTTGTGTGACATACCTTAATCTTTTTGTAAATTATTGATACAGCATTCATTATGTTCCTAGTCATAAAAGCTGTGACCCCTAATATCATTCAAACATCTTACTGTACTACAAAAGAGGAAAGTAAAACCTTTTTTCATACCTTTACTTTTATTATAAACATCAACAAACACAAATGAAAGTAGTAATAAGCAAAGGTTTTTCATGAATGATCCTGTCACTCCAAATTGCAACATTTCACAATCGAGTTTCCTTACAACATAAAGTATGTCTTTGGCAAAGCTGTTAAAGCTTAAGTATCTCCGTCTGCTTAATGTTGCAAAGAAAGCAAGGTTGCTATTATTTAGCTCTACAGTATATTATACCTGCTTTTATTTACTTTTACCAGATGATTCAGAGACTAATAAACTGCTGAGCTTACTTTTTCAACCAGATAATTAGAAATTGATTTCATTTTTAAAAATCAGAGACATTTGATAGAAAAAATAGGACATTTTATATGATGCAGTAAAAGTCTTTTTTAGGTCAACGTTATCTTCATCATACTGTATTTTTATCAAAATTGGTACTATATGTTATGTTAATCCTTTATTCCATTGTTACAAAGAGTTAAGTATGCTTGTTCACAGGGAGAACTGTGTATATTCTCTTTCCTCTGAGCATTATATTTGCTGTAAACCTTCATTTCCTTTTGAATGGTTACTAAAAATGTGCTTCTGCAAGTGGTCTTTACGAGCTCCACGGTAAGGACACAAGGAACAAGCAAATGGTTTTTCTCCCGTGTGTTTTCGAATGTGGACTTTCAGATTTTCTTTCTGAGAAAACGTGCTCTGACAGTATAGACACTGGTACGGCTTCTCTCCTGTGTGAACCATTGTGTGACGCACCATGTTACCTTTGTTCGTGGTCGAGAAGGAACAAAACACACACAGGTACACCTTGGTGTTGCTCCCTTCAATGACTGTTACAGTGTGATGAGTCTTCTCTGGCACCACCTGTGAGGGAAGGCTGCTATCAGTCATTCATGTCATTTCAGGAAGGGATAACCTTATATTTAGAATAAAAAAAGATACATAGATGTAAATGACTGTTCCTTTACAATACTCTTAATGTATGATTACTTAGATCAACTACTGTAATATTTAGTCTTTTTTAAACTGGCATACATGCATGTTCTTTGGTATAAAGGCAAGAATTTGGTGAATTTCATGAAAATGTTACTATGAATTATAAATTGAAATTTACACTGATAACCTGTGTCCAGATCACTACAAAACACCAAAATTAAGATAATCCAAACTGAAATTATTTTCCTAATAGGGAACCAAAATTATGATAATCCAAATTGAAATTATTTTCCTAATAGGCAACCAAAATTAAGATAATCCAAATTGAAATTTTCCTAATAGGAGCTAATAGAAACCCAAATTAGCACCCAAAGAAAGAGGAGGAAAACAATGATATACTTTTGTTCCAGGAAATATTATGTAAATTAGAATTTTCCCATTTACATAGAAAAGTGTTTTTTACGACTGTTACTTCAGATATTGGCATAAACTAAAATATTTCTACACCAAACCGTTACTTACTCTGAAGCTCAATTTGGATTGCCAAGATACGATCAACTAGTTTTATTTTAAAATTAGTACTGTACCCCTTTTTGGAGCAGTAAATATTTTATCTGCTCTGCTGCTATTTGTAAGACTACTGTTACTTTAAAATCGATGACCCTTTTTGGAGGAGTAAATTTTTTATCAATTTTGTTACTATTTGTAAGACTACCAAAGAATCAAAGTTATCTTTACAGCTTTGTCTATACTGTAATAGCAATCTAATCAAGGACTGAAGAAAAATTTCACTTTGTCTTAAATTGAGTCTTTATTTTTGCTGGTTTTATACATGATGCTATATTTTCCTCTTTTTGTAAATATACTGGGAGTCAGTTTGTATGAAAACACAGTCTAGATCTGGTGTGATACACCTGTTTGCTGAGACTAATGAAAATAGACTATTCAACATACAAGTCAAGGATATGAGATACATTACAAGTCTTTTTCAACTGTAGTAAATAAATGCTATGGTGTACTGATAAACATTCTAAAAAACTAGGATTACAGTACTGGCAAAGGATAAATCCAAACTAATGTAGATTGTGTATCAGTTCACAAATTATTTGAGCCATCCAAATTGCAGATTCACCTTAGATAGTTGTAGTCCCACATGAAGAAGGTTACTCGGCTGTTTTGATATTGTATACAGCAGTAATTTGTATTGATGTTGATGGCTATTGATCAGAGAGCTGTATGAAAAGTCTTGGTGAAAGAAAATGAAACGAGTCACAGAGTTTTGAAGTTAAAATGTACAGTGTAGCATAATCAAGATGTTTTGGTTCATTCAGCTAGCTGCTGATGTATTTTAACCTTCGAAAGAGTTCACTTTGCAAATGGGCTTTGGAAAATAGGGACATCAGAATTCAGAAGAGCATTTTGGTCTTCGGATATTGTAAAAGTGATATTCCTCCCAAAAACTACTTGAGATTTCCTTCTCTTCACCCTTTTTCGTAATAAGAGACAGAAGAGAGCAAATGTAAAAGTGAAGAGGGAAACATATAAGTAATTTCTTATTACTAATAAATAATCATTATTAAAAGTCAGTGGTTTTTTTAATATATGGATTGTAATTGTACGGGAAGACTTGCCATTCTTGGCACTATACATTTTCTCAGGTAAATTTATAATAATCTTTCTCATCTTTCCAAGCACTGGATATTTGCAGATTTCCTACCATCGAGCTCTAGCATATAAATAATTTTATGGTGACAGCTGACTGTCAGCAAATCATTCCTGATGGCATTGATAATGCACGTAGCTGGAAAGATGATGTCACTTTTCTGTTTTGTAGTATGGTTTACTCTCATGTTTATTGTTTTCTTTTAGAGCTGAAAAGTTGATTTGCAATTTAAAAATTTATATATTAAAAGCTATAAAAAAGGTGTGTTAAGGGTAAATGTCAATAGGACAGTATTTTACAAGAATAATTCCAAGGTTATTATTTATTTGTGAATGTTGCAAGAGCTCATCATAAATTAATTACAGTAATAAAAAAGTCTTTATGATTAACTGAACAAACAGTCTTGTTCCTTGGATCTTCATGGTTCAAGATGTTTTTTGCCTTGTGCATATAGATCCAAGATGTTTTTCCTCTTGCACATCTAGTCATTGATATGTTCTAGAATGTGAACAATAGCTAACATAATCAGGTCCTAGGTAATGTTATTGAACCCTGGAATGATTTAAAATGGTAACTCAAAAGTTTTGGTGTCATAAAAACTAAAATTGAAAATTTTATTTAGAATTAAAAGTAAAGTAAATCTACTCCTTCAACGTACAACTTACTGGTAGGTAGTGTTATATGTACAGTAATAGATATTCTTACCCCCTTGGGAGTTCCATGGTCCTACAAGTATGTTATTTTTCTTGTAACTACCTATCCCTGATGCATAAAAGGCTCACTATGTCCCTCCCTTTCCTTTGTCCTCGTAACCTCTATCCCTCATCCCTGGTAAAGGAAATTTTGATTCACAAAGACATTGTTGTTGTTTTAATAATTCTTTGCCTTAAAATCCTCATAGAATTTCATTGATAGGTGCAGTGGTCAGGAAACAAGTTTTTGTCAGGAACCAGAACACTTCAGTAATTGTAGGGAATGACATGAACTCTTTTGCAGTTGAGTGCTGTCATATGGATGGTAACTGTTTTCTCTGCAGGTTACTTAAGAAAGGAAACATTTCCCAAAGTCACTGAAAAAGCTGGTTTTCTTCATAAAAGTAGATGATTTTTTTAATAAATTTTTTATTGCTACTCTACTTGAACTAAATGAATTTATAGTTTTAAGTACTGTATTTATGTATGGATGAATTCAGGGGTTTTTAAGAAGCTTTCATTGAGAGAATATTTTTAGTAAAAGTGGATTAATTTTTACAAAGATGTGTAATGTATTTTGGTCTTGTGACTGCTGTTGTTTTAAAGCTAGTTTGATGTTGAATAAATAATACAAATAAAACTGTATGGATTTGAATCATATTTAATAAAGTACAGTTAAAAAAGTTGTTACTGTATTGTGATTGTCAAAATATAGAAATATCATGCTGCATAGTGCTTTGAGAATTAGATATCTACTGTATAGTACTCTACTAATTTCAGGGAAAATTTGTAACATAAAAATAAGATGTTAAAAATGGCTTAAACATGCACTGCAACTAATACATGAGGTAGTTTGAAGTATAAAACAGTGAAAAATTTAATTTATAGATGTATAATAAGGTAGTAAAATATTTAGGAAACTTAATTGGCTAGATACATATGTAAGTAGCACAACCTCACATTATTGTTTTGTTGGACTGATCTATACATGGTACAGTGAAATTGTTGGAATTGAGTCTCTCATAGAAAGCATTAAATTGTATGAGGTGATAATTATTTAGTAGAATTGAAATGCTCTGAGATTTATGCAAACAGATATTGAATGCATAATTTATATTTTTATGTGCATTAAGAAGTGTATGGGTGGTAAAATTACCCATCCAAATGATGACTATATAGTCAACTATTGATAAGGAAAATATGATGGCAAGATGATGAATTACAAATTCCCTAGTCATGATTTCAGTATAGGATGAGGTTTTTTTTAACAGAAAAGAGACAGTTCGTTCTTACAATTAATGCAATGAAAGTTTTTGTTTGAACATATCGGTCGAGATTGGATGGGTCACTAGCTGCTCCCCATGTGGGTAAACAAGTGCCTCTTGAGGTGTGCCTTCTGAGTAAATTTAGCCGGGCAGAAGGTGCAAGCATGAGGTCTCTCGCCCGTATGCACTCGAACGTGGTGGTCCAAGTTAGTTTTAAAATGAGAAGAATAAGAACAATACACACACTTATACATCTTGATGCCGCTTCGCCCTACAGCTACATTTTGATGCTGTGTCTTTCCCCATGTCATCTGTGAGAAAAGGTGACAATGAATCAATAATAATTCTTAAAAAGTTCATCAACAAATACATTATAATATTGTATTGTTATTTTTTTAACAATATGTCCTAACTTGGCATGATGACCATTAAAATGTAGCTGTGAGCTGAATGGAATAGGGCCAGTGGAAGACATGCAAGCACTTTGGGCTAATAAAATGTGTTGGTAATTGAGTAATGAAAATTAAGGAACACAGACTTTTGTTTTATGCAAATTAATACTGAGATAATACTGTACGGTACATGTATTGTTTAAAGAAGTTGCATTGTGAAGTAACTACAAGTATATTAATTACTCTTAAATAAGAAAAAATATCCTTTCTGTAGTATTTTTACTATATTTAAAGAAAGTTGATAAACTAATTATTTGATGGTGCTGCATATGGTCTCCATATGATTTGTTTGCCTACATTAGAAAAAATAAAAATTACAAGCAACCCAGCACAACATATTTTTTAATAAAATAAAAATAACACAGATGACTCTTACATACACTTTGAAATCAAGATAAAAATATCAATAGCACTGTAGCACAAGACAATAATAAGCCATGCAAGCATTAACAAATAGCACTGTAAACACATTTAATCTTTGTAGGTCCGTGTATTTTTTGGTTGAGAAAGTAACTCGCGACAGAAGGACTGACAGGGAGCAGCAGTGCAAGAGATGTTTGGACCAAGGGTTTGTCATGAAACAGGTACATGAGTGCAAGAGTAAGATTAAGATGGCACATTGGTTACTATGATTATAGTACAGTACAGTACAGGCAGTCCCCAGTTTACGATGGGGGGTTCCGTTCTTCTACGCCGCATCATGTTTCGAAAAATCGTCGAAAATCGTCAAAAATCTAAGAAAACCTGACTTTTAATGCTCTGGGTGTGGCCAGAAAACGGATGTAAACTGCATTTTTATTGGGTAATATCTCTATGTCTGCTATTAGACAGCAAAATCCTTTACTTCATCAAGCGAGGCTAATCTGACTCAGTCCCAAGGAGTTCATGATATTAGAGCTGTGGCCACCTCCATTAACTACTTCCATTACGAATTTCTGGATCTTACCAAATACACTGGTTTGAAGTCACCCTGGCTTTCAAGCGTCACTATTTGAAATCAGAAGCTCTTAAATTCTCAGCAGTCGCGGCAGGGAACGTTATCCCTCCTTCTAGGCCCTTTCTGATTCCTAGTCAATTCTTCTCCACTGCCTCAATTATCCCCATACAGTCATTTCAGTCAGGCGTACGCCTTGACTTATCACTGACCAAAAGTTATCTGTATGTTTATTTAATGACACATTTATGTTATAATGTTTTCAATTTGTATAAGTTATTTTGTTTAAGTATATTTTTTTATATTGTCATGTTAATTTTAAGCTCCCATCAGTTATTTGTACATTACTTGTTGTTATTGCTAGTAATTAGTGGATTTTTGTGACCTTTGGTCTTCTTTTGCTTACATTTTGTTATCTCTTACAGTTTAAGAATGATATTTATTTCTCTGCTAATTTTCACCAGCTGACACGGGACCCGATCCAGAAAAGGGATTTTGACAAAGGAAAAATCTATTTCTGAGAGGGGACCGTGTCACCCGTGACCCACCTCTGTCATGTGTTGTCTCCCCCCATAGTAAAAAACATCATTCTGGTGGGGGTTTTGCTTTCATGGAACAAAAAGTGGTGATTTGTATACTGTCCGTGAGTGGTGCATGGGTTTGTAATGCACCTCTCTGTGGGACTTTTTGACTTTGGGATCTCATAGGATAAGGTTCGTGTTTTTAGTTCACCCTTTTCCATACACACGACTCCATCTAATGGAGCTCGCTCTGAGGTAGTAACCCAGCATTTCATTTAGCTTTCTCTGTATCTAGCAAACGAATTGCCTCAGAAATAAGTGCTGAATGGACTTTTTCACCGGATGACAGTCCCTCTCGAAATAGATTTTCCTTTGTCAAAATCCCTTTTTTATTGAGTTTTTTTCATGAAAAACCCTCCAAATTTTTATTATTCTGCAGTTTTAGAGCCATCATATTTCTTCCGTGGATCGAAGTGCATTTAACGCCATTAAACCCTGGAACATGAGTCGTAAACCGGAAATAATTTCTGATGAATATATCTGAAAAGCGTCGTAACCTCGGAATGTCGTAAGCCTGGGACTGCCTGTATTAGCAATCATGTATATGGAATAATCCAAGGATGCCATTAACTTGCTAATTGTGCTTCCAAAAGTTAGAATGTCCATGTGTGAAAGAGAAAAAACATAAGAGTAATATTGAATAGATAAACAAATCAGCAAGAGCTAATGTACACATACAAAAACAATCATTGAGAAAAATTAAAAAGTGATAAAAGGCAGTGATGCACAGCACTTTAATTTGCAGGAAGACTGTTTTGAAGCTTGATAGTATAGTGACTAAGATCATTTATTACTGGTACTTCAACATAGGTACTAAAGGTAATGTTGCTAATGCTTTTGAAGTATAATGATCAAATTTGACCCAACAAGTAGTCCAAAGAGGATCTAAACTAAAATTTACTAAAACTGAAGAAAGAGAAACTACCACTTCAGCAATTTTTCCAGGAATCTGAAAGCATCTTTCTAGGAAAAAAATGGTCCAGCAGTGACAGGACAAAATTTCTAAGCAGATGGCACTTTTACCATTTCCAGTTGTATGTTCAAAGTGCTGGAAATAAAGCCTTTGAGTCAAATGCAGCACCACTTATTTCCATCAAATGTTCAGAATCATAAGTACAGTTAAAAGCTATTTTCCACTCATGGGATGGGGACTTAGTAGAGGTCTACGATTGAAAAATGTTTTCAAGTTTTGCTCATTTTCAGTCTGCCCTTTTGGCTACAACACTGAATGATTTGTTCTACACATTTATTTAGGCTAGTAACAGTTCTAACACGATTTAAATAATCCGCATATTGTACTTGCATATGTTCAAAACCAAGAATTTTTTAGTAATGTACTAAAAACAACAAAGAACTGTGGAACATGAGACATAGGAGCTCCAGTCTCACTTAAAATGCCATCAGTATATAATGTCCAGAACTGAAGTTACGGTTTAATGATAGGTGCTGTATGGCGAACAGTCTTTGGCGGCTCTGATGTCAGTCTGAACAGGTCTGGTTCAATTGTCATGATTACCAGAGAGATAGTGCAGTGAATGCAAATATGACGATAGAATGGGTGATGCGGAAGTGCATTTGGGAGAACAGTAAATGTAAGAGATGCTGGTAGGATGAGAGGAACTGAATTTTAAAATAAGTTGAGCAACAAGATCTAAAAGTTTTAATAACAGTATTGGTGGAAGCAAAAGTTGGTTGTTCTGACACGATATACAAACTGTCGGTCCTTTACATTAGGAATTACTTTCAGCAAAGCAATTTCTAATGTAACGGACCTCAGGTTTGTAGCTAGGAAAAATACAGCTTACTTTAAAAAATGGTGATATTATATGGAGGGAATCCTGAACCAACTCTTTTATGGAAGCTAATTGTTAATGTTGAGTTGCAGTGGAGATGAATAGTTAGTGCAGCATATGTAGATTGAGAAGGTTGAAAGGGTTACAAACATAGTGATATGGTGACAATGTGGCAAAAGGTTGATTAGAATGCTTTGAGATGGTTTGGACATAGAAAATACAGGAAGGAAGGTAGATAAAAGTTGTGTAATTCAAAAGCACTGGAAGGATAAAGGAAAGGGCAACTGAAAAGTACTTGTGAAATAACATACTGTAGTTGTTGTGGGATAGAAGAGCATTTAATATTCAGGAAGCGTCTGCACAAAATTGTGTATTGTAGTGTAATCGTTATTAAGCATTGGGAGTTGAAATATGGATGTAAGCCCTCTTCATGCTTGTGTGAAGTGGTTGATTACATGAAATTTTGTGCACATTCATTTTTTATTCTAACCTTTGATTGGCTGAATTGCAGTTTCATAACTCAGACTACATCATATACTGACCCAGTCCATGCATGCAGCCAAGCAGTAATGGTTACACATTTTGCATGTATATGCAAACTTTAACCAACAGTTTATGTCAGGTTTTGGAAGCAAATTAAGTAGTACAATGTATTAAATGAAAAGTTCGTTATTAAGAACAAACCCCTCAAGTCAACTCTATGAGAGTTCAAAATTTAAGCTCATTGGTCTGGTTAGACTACTTACTGACAACAATGATCCATTCCAGATTTCTGCTAGGGCTAGCTGCAACTTCATATCTTGTTGAAAGGAGTGTAACTGTAGCATGATTGGTATCATCTTCATATTTTACAATCTTATTTAATAAACCAACAATTCTCTTTGGTAAAAAGTAAAAACAACAGTGATCCCAGAATACGGCCAGCCTACTGCTTATACTTTGCAGTCTTATTTATTTCCAAAACTTGACATACACTGTTGGTTGAAGTTGGCACATTTTTTGTCTAATGTTCAAAGTTTGATTTCTTATTTGGTTTTTGTATATCAGTCCCACCCTGCTGTAGTGTATGGCTGATATTGCTTGTGTATGTTTTTGCTTATTTTCCAATTAGTAGACTTTTAAGAAAATTGCAACTATTTAAGACCTTGTACATTAAGTGATTAGGAAATAGGTTATATCTATGATTTTAAGGATATAATCCTGAAATAGGCTAAATTGTCATGTACTGAAGGATATCTGTTGTTGTAAGAAGCCAGTGTCTTGTACAAAAATTTGAAAAATCAAATTACAGTTTAAGCACAAGAGCAGTCACCATAAGGAGAGTAAGTCCCAATTTCATACAGGTTGACCATCACTAATCCGGCAATCAGTAATCCGGCACAAATTTCGGCTAGAGTAACTTCCAATGTTTCCGCTTTAATTTAAAATTTCTCTGGAAAGGCGCAGAAACTTTCGCTCGCCGTCGCTCATTTCCTCGTGGCGCAGTGTGCTGCACAAGGAACAAACTGGTAGCCTGTAGCCTACATTATACTGAACTCTATTTTATCAATAGTATTATACAAACATCAAAAATAACAATATGTGCATCTTTTTCATGGGTCTTTTAAAAATTTATGCTTACTACAGCAGTTTCAATTGTATTATAAATTATGCATCAATGTTTTGTTTTGGGAATCGGTATCGGTGTTTATTTACTACTTAACTAAGTTCAAAGCTACTTTTTTTGCTTCTAGTTAGCTTAAATGAATATGGATACTTTATTTATTTGAAGTAGATATTTTTCGCTATACGGCGTTTTAAGATCAGAAATATCTCTAAAATGTCTCGTTGTGAAAACTAATTTAGCTTCATTTTTCGTTAATATATACATTCTCGGGAATCGCTGGCTGGTTTGGGAATGTTTGTTTTGTGAAAAAATCAAGATTTCGTTCGCTATTTTCTCTTGTTTTCATCAATATAATACGTAACTGCACGATTATCTTTTATCGGCATGAAAACAGTAGTAATTTGTATTCTTCATGCCTATGTGGTTTTGATTAAAATACACAGTTTATTTTAATTGAAGTTTCATCCATGCTGCCGATGCACGATAATTTATAGTCATTGGCAGCTTTAACATTGTTTTCTCAGCTTCAGCTACAACTTGCAACAAGTTACTGTAGCAGATATATTTCCCCGTCGATCTTTTTCTCCAAATAAAGGGTATAGTGTAAAAACATATCAGTCCTATTGTACATTTCTAACGCATTTTGTAACATAACTTCACCAGGTAATTGTGTATTACCGTGCGATTTATTTTGAAATACACAACAGTTGTTATCCGATCGATTATTAGCAAAACAACAGTTTCCGTTTAATTTGTTTATGGCTGTACACATTTACGCAAGATTATAACGTTACTAACAATACTTTTATCATTCTCTTTTACTTTTAACAGTACAGATGGAATAAAGAGATGGAGGATAAGAAGTTGGTCTACATTGTTGGTCTCTCTCACTGCCGGCGCCATAGTGGAAATCTAAAATATTTTTTCCGAAATATTTTCGTATCAAGTATAATTATTGCTAACCCCATCGTAAACTCGAAATATTGTAAGTCGAATTATCGTAACTCGAGCACTACCTCTATTTGATAATTGTCTTTCTTTATTAAATCAACTTTGTACTTTGAGTTAGGATACTTTTAATTTAAGATGAGGTGCTTAGCTACTGGGTTTCAGGTATTCCAGCCTAACAAATGGCTAATCTGGCAAAAATGGTAATCCGGCACCCTCAGGTCCCAATGATGCCGGATTAGTGATGGTCAACCTGTACTGTAAGTCCTAGCCTTTGTCTACATTCAGTTATTTTGTATTCGATCCTGAAATTTTCATGTTATCATCAGTTATGTTAGTTCAAGCTGCTAATAGGGTTAGACAATGTACCCTTGGTTTTCTTATAATATGTAATCTTTGTGTGAAGAGCATTATGGCAGTACAGGTAATTGCAGTGGTAACCTGTTCATCTGAGTTCCGTGTGCAAATGTAATAGTGAACAAAAGGGTAATGAAACTGCTGCACATGCTGTTGTTAGTGAGTATTAATATAATTTTTTACTTGTCTTAACAACCCCAGTGCTTATGGTTTATGCAGAGCAGGAGTTTGTATTTGCACATGCTATATACGGCTGTACTTCCTTTCACAAACAATGAAAACTACTAAATGGTTGATGTTGTTCAGTATCAACACTGTCACCAACAAGCAATGTCTAGCATTATTATTGATTGATACTGTACTGCGAGTGCTTAAATTCCCTCATGGTTATAGGAGGGTGGGATCAAAATTCACTGTTAAATCTCCATTAAAAATCATTAGTTTCAAGTGTAAGCTCCTCTCTGTTGTGATTTTTCCACCCTGTTGACTTTACCTGTATGGAATATTGCTCTTATATTTATTTTGTGCATGCCTTTAGTTCCCTTCTTAGTAAGATCAAGAACAGCTTATGGTATCCTGTTTTAGTTACTTATAAGAGCCAAATAAATAACTAAACAAACATTTCAATAAGTGAAATAATTGATGTTAAACTATATTAAATTTCTATTTCACGCCTCAGGCTCGTTATTAAGAGACAAACGGGACTCTTTTCTCTATGCTACTCATTAAAATGTTCAAAAAACAATCGACAGTAATCATGGAAACACCGTAATCTTTACTAATAGCCAACTGTTCACAGTTTGCCAGTGCAAACTATCAAGTTATCAACCAATTAATACAAATTATGTCACTCGACAGTATGCACATACCACAAAAATAACACACAAGATATAACAACCATTGATACTTAGCTGAATTGTAATAAACACTTTTAAAGGAATACTTCCAGATATATGTAAATGATATATCACAATTTGACGGCCAGTGACTAAGAACTAAGTGCTCACTCCTTTGCTGAAGGAATCCCTCCCTTCTGTTGACTTTTTTCAACCATGAAAATGACGTGCGCCTCGCAAGTGGGTGCGTTCTTTTTCATGGCAAAAACGTCTTTTTATGCTAAATCAACAAACAAAGACGACAACATCCTAAACCAACAACAAAAACACTATCAACAAAAGAAAATACGAAACTACAGAATAATACAAACCAACTGTATTATAATAATATTCACAACAAAAACACAACCGCTCACTGAGACTTTCATAGATCTCCTATCGAGTCCCGATACACTCCCAACAAGCAAAAGATATTTACAGTAGTCATGCATTAATGAGGGCCTTTCTGACCTCAGCAGCCTTTTGAGCGGTTTTCCTAATTGGACGGGTGCCTTTTAGTTCCATTTCAGCAGGAGCAGTGTCTTCCAACTCCTGCCACAGTTCAAGGGGGTACAACAGCGACAGGTCGCATGATTTGACCATGTGGTCAGAGTGTAACCACTGTAATATATTGTCCGGTCCCCACATACAGCTGAATAACCTGACCATTTCCACTTATTCCTTGGCCCTTCATCATGGATAAGTACCACATCACCCACTTTAGGCCAGCAACTATGTTTGTTTCCTAAACGATGAGATTCACGGAGAGAATATAGAGGGATGAAGAAATTTGTTTTTATTTAGCATTTCCCAACGTTTTGAGAGAGAGAGAGAGAGAGAGAGAGAGAGAGAGAGAGAGAGAGAGTATGTAATTGTCATTGTGAGTGGTTGGTTGTTGGAGTTGGTTTTACTGTCTCTCTCTGTCTGTCGGTCTGTCAGGAGTTTTTCGTTTTGGGAGGTCTTGCAGTTGAGGTCCAACCTTGAAAGTGAACAGGAGTTCTGTTTTTTTTGGGGGACCACATTAATGGTTCATGTGTCTCTTCTTTTTTTGTTGGTTAGGGTTGTTGGTGGAGGGTCGGTTTAAGTTTTTGTTTCGAGGTGTGTGCTGTGATGGCGACCGTGGACCTTATCCATTTCCAGCAACCGAAGATCAGGGTGAGTGTTGCGTGTTGTTTGTTTGAGGTTAGAATTCCGCCACATAATATTTGCGTCAACGTCAGTAGCAGCTGGTTGCAGCTGCAATTGAGGTTGGTGGCTGGTAGTGTGACTGGAAGAGAAGGATGGAAGAGGAACTGGTAAGGTTGAGAGGAGAATACGTGGTTGAGGGGTGAGAATGAGAGATTGAGAGTCAGTTGGAGGAGGTGGAGGGAATACTAAGAAGTGCAAAGAAATGAAAGGGAGATGAAGA
The DNA here is from genome assembly GCF_040412425.1 of Macrobrachium rosenbergii. Lineage (NCBI taxonomy): Eukaryota > Metazoa > Arthropoda > Malacostraca > Decapoda > Palaemonidae > Macrobrachium > Macrobrachium rosenbergii. The sequence goes on from NC_089753.1 coordinate 20,789,832, forward strand.
GAGTCAGAAGAGAATGGAAGAGAGGATGGAGAGAGGATGGATAAAAAGTTGGAGGGAATGATGAAAGGTGTGGAAAAGAAATGGTAGGAAAGGTATGTTCAAGGGTGTTTTTGGAGAAGGGGCTGTTGGAGGCAGGTTCTCTGGAACGTGTGAAGGGGCAAGAGAAAGAAAGGAAGAAGGAATGGAGCGTGAGTGATGAAAGTGATATGGGAATAGGAAGTAAACGAGGAATGAGGGGCAGGTGTAAGGAAGGAATGAAAGCAAGGGAAGGAACAGAGGAAAGTAAGAGGATAAGTCAGGAAGAGAAAAGGGAAGAAGGAAAGGAAAAGGAAACTGGTAAGAAGGGAAAGGAAGTGGGAAGGCAGGAAAAGGAAGGAGAGGGTGAAGGCAGTAGTGATAGTGGGGTGGATGGGTGAGTGGATAAAAGTGGATAAAAAAGAGGAAGAAGAGTGTAATGAGTAAGATGGATGTAAGTGCAGAAGTGGACTCTTTGTATTCGGAAGAGAGGGTCTGAGAAAGGACAGAGCGAAAATGAAAGTAGAGAGTGAAAGAGAAAAGAAGTGAGAGAAAGGCTATGACAGAGAGAGGTAAATTCTGGTGTGAAAAGTATAATGTGAGTATGGAAGTAGGGATGTACATGATTTCTTTAGGAGTATGAAAGGTTTTGTCAGATAAGTATGGGGAAAAGAGAGTATGGGCACGAGAATTATTGGGAGAGTATTTGGCTGGGTTTTTACTTGATACATGTATAGGGTTATTATGAGTGTGGGAGATGTTGAGTATGACAAAGGTGAAAGCTAGATTAGTTGAGCAAGGGGGCGCATGCGGACGAGTAAGTTAAGAGGAAGAGGAAGAATTTGATGAGCCAAGAATAAGCTGGGGAACCTTGTCACCAGTTTGTCATTTCTGAGACGTTGGCAAGGGAAGAAGTTTGGGGACATGGGGATAGATGTAAGGAGTTAGTACGGAGATTTGTTAGGGACAGTGCCAGATGGAGTTAGAGAATTTGTGAACTTGGCGGAAGGGAGGAAAAGAAAGATGGACGAATGAAAGGTTGACTTGGGGAGAAATTTTGGAAATTGCAAGAGAAGATTATGAGCTTGACAGGGAGGTTACAAAGAGAGCAGAAGTGTAAGTGTGTAAGGGCTGAGGTAGATGAGAGAGAGTACCAGAGTTCGGAAGCTTTAGGATGCAGTGTTGAGGCCCAATGAGAATGGCTGATAGTGTCGATAGGAGTGGAGCAAGTAATGTAGGTGCCAGTGAGGATGAATGATGGGTTTGTAAGGGAACAACGGGTTGGACGGGTTAGGATAGTAGTGTACAAAGGGGGAAGGTCGGGTGAGTGGAAGTCGAGCCGAAGTGTTTTAGATGTGGAAAGGAAGGACATACAAAGAATGAGTGTAGGTGGGCTAGGAGCGTGTTTCTGGGTGTGGGGCAATCAGGACATTTGGTAAGGGAGTGTCGAAAGATAGGGGGGGGTTAAATGCTACAGGTGCGGACAAGGTCATATTCTTCAATAGTTGTAGGGCACCAAAGTGAAATATAATATGGCAACTGTGGTGGAATGGCATTATCTTTGCGAATGTGTTCCAAGAACCGAAGAGCGAAGTGTGTCGAATGTGGAATGGAAGGCATGTATCAAGTGTATGCTTGACGAAAGAGGGTGACTGTGACAGCGGTGGAAAACTGAGTGTGAAGGGGGTTCAAATGGGTGGATCCTCCAGGATGCAAGCTGATGCGATGTGATGCATATCGTGAGGGGTTGTTGCATGAGGGGGCTTTGCTGGAAAAGACTGACGAGTGCATGAAGCAATTTGTTTTGATAGGAGTATGGCAGAAACGTAAGAAAGGGAAGAACGGGTAAAACTGAATGGTCGGGTTGTGTGATAGTGTGAGTGCAAAGTGGAAATGAGTGATGGCGTGTAATAACGGATGAATGGGATGGTATGGATAGAACGATAGCATATCGCGGTTTGATATAACTGGAGTTGACTGAACGTGGGGTTGGTGAGCGGTTGGAGGACAGAGTGTAAGAGTAAGAGAGCGTAGCAGTGATAGGCAGTGATTGAAAGCATGAATGAATCGTTGCAAGAATTGGAAAAGGTCAATGAGCGAATGGGATGGGTTATTGAAGAATTGGGAGGTATTTGGGAATGAGTTAGAGGGTATAGATGAGATTGTGGATGAAATTGAGAGTGGTAATAGTGAAGAAGATAGCGTGAATCTGAGAGAGAATGGAGAGAAGATGTGAGTTTGAATGTTGCTAGAAGAGAGAAATGATTCTGAGAGAATGATTATTATTGCCCTTGAACGCGATCTAGAGGACTGCTAGTGAGCATCCCGTGGGTGTTGCGTAAGGATTTGAAAGGGTGTGAAAGGTGTTGGTTGGGAAATGCTAAAGGGGGAGAAAATAGAGGGATGAAGAAATTTGTTTTTATTTAGCATTTCCCAACGTTTTGAGAGAGAGAGAGAGAGAGAGAGAGAGTGAGAGAGAGAGAGAGAGAGAGAGAGGTGTGAAATGGTCACTCAGGAGTGGTTCTGGTTGTTGGAGTTGGTTTCATGGCTGTCTCTCTGTCTGTCAGTCTGTCAGAGTTTTTCGTTTTGGGAGGTCTTGTTGGCAGTTGGGGTCCACCTTGAAAGTGAACGGGAGTTCGTCTGTTTTTTTGGGACCACATTAATGGTTCATGTGTCTTCTTTTTTTTGTTGGTTCGTTGTTGGTGGAGGGTGGTTTGGTTTTTTGTTTCGTAGGTGTGTGCTGTGATTACATGCATTAATGGACCTTATCCATTTCCAGCAACCTAAGATCAGGGTCAGGGAGTGTTGTGTTGTTTGAGGGGTGTGAATACCACACAAGAAGTCAGATACTCCCTCTCCCATTCTTTCTCCACACAGATCATCATGTTCTTGGTGATGTATAAAAACTCCTGTACCCCTGTTGTCATTTAGTTGGTGGTCTTTGAGAACTTCCTCCGAAATTCAAGCATTCTCTAGGAAGGATCTTTTCCTTCTAGGATCAAATGGTTAGTCAAGATTTCAACGTCCAAGTCCCCTGAATAACTCAATGGTCTATCATTGATAATGGTTAAGAGCTCTATCATTAACTTGCAAGATAATTCATCATACCTGGAGCAGAGCTCGACCACCACCTTTTTCAGGCATGCCTTTAAAACCAATCATTCTCCAAGATGACTCCGAACCATGGTACTCTTGCCGGGATGAACTTCCATTGACACTCCACTTTTATTCAGATGTTCTTGTACTAGGATGTTTTCTGCCATCACCTTAAGATATTCCGAGCCGCAACAAAGCGTGGTGGCATTACTCAACATTAATGAAGGGAATCCTCTTCGTTTCAAACGAGTTCTAAAATATAGTGCTGAACGAAGACAGGACTGATTTTTCACTAGCTCACATGGGAACCTCTAGTCACTGGGCATGTAAATTAAGATAACATATTTTTTCTGGATTTTGATTTTTCCTTTATCCACAATGCTCAAGTGTAATCCACGCCTGTGATGGTAAACGTTGTTTTCGTTCACCTTAAATTCTGGTCAAGGTGGAAACAACATTTGCTCTATTAGGGTTTGCCAGAATGTCCTTTTAAAGCGACTTCAATCGATGGATTACGCTCTTGGTCAACTGTCTGTTGATCCAAAATTCTTGTCTCTAGCCTTTCTCTTTGGTGCGTTCACTCCCATATGAGCTTGCATATCATGATGTTCCTTTATTATTAGTTTTTGTAAAAACAACCTTTGGCAGTAAAACTGGAAACTTCCCTTCCTCTGTTAATGTTCCATGTTCCAGCCTACACTTGCATTTTATTATATCTCTGTCCAAATAGAGATTTAACTGGTTTTCATGAGAGAGTTGAACTTTGTTTTTATCCCCTTCTTAAGCTTTCATATTCTTCAGAGAAATATTCCTTTGTAGAGGACAATCGTCTTGATTTGCTTGTAGCTCCTCCGGGATAAACCCTTATTTTCCTATTATTAATTAATTTACAGATTTGTTAAAGATTATTTTTAAAATTCTATAAAATTACGACTACCCTGCTGAACCTTCCCAATTCAGCAGGTGAGTTTCTTCATTGATATAGTATGGACCCAAGAACTAACTTTCAACCTGCGTTTGTAATCTCAAACATGAAATGTTAGTGTGGTTTAATTAGGAGTCCCTCCCACCAAAAGAGTTTTTAGTAGCCTCTTTCCCGATGTTAGCCAATCACTGTCAGTTTTCACTAGAGGTAATATTATTGTCGGGATCCAGAGAGTTTATTTCACTCCACTCTAAAAGTAACACAGGCAAAGTATTCTTGAACACTAGCCAACCTAGGGCGATCTTTGCTGTCTGACCAGACAATTATCCTTCGCTCACCTTCCTAAAGGAGTGGATTATAAACACACACAGCCTCAACCCAACAATGTTATCAATTCCAATTTTTGGAATGGCATTCCTTCATGGCGTTATACTCTACCTTTATACTATTATTATATGAGAGGGATCTGCCATTTTGTCCTGTATGCCACAGCAACCGTTGATGTTTTATATCACAGAATATGTGAAGGGAGTCTGCTTTCCCCAGACTAGTGTTTCTAGGAAAAGAAATTGTTAGACTGTGTTCAGAAAAATAGAGTGAGTGAAATAAACTCTCTAATTCGGAGCCACTGGTGTTCCAAATCCTATGTACCTCAGAGTGAAAACCCCAGTGATTGGATAACACGGGGAAAGAGAATCAAAAGATCACCAACAACTCTTTTTGGTGGGAGGGATCCTCCTTGGTTAAAAATCACACCTGGCCAATATGATAGGGACATGGGTGGCAGATGTTATTAAAATGATTGAAAGATTTTGGTCCATACTATAGGGGCAATTCTTTTTGATCTCCTCTATCGAAAACCCAAGACCTGTTCCCTTCATAATAAGATTAAATACAGTTTATGGTATCCTGCTAGCCAGCAAGTGTTACATAATGCTTGTAATTTTTTTTCTGTTGTAGGGCTGCAAAAGACTAAATGACCATAAAGTGTATTTTTAACCGCCATTTGAAAAATTAACTGTTAGAAGCCAGCGTCTCTATAGTACTTTTTATGTAACAAGATTTGATCAGGAGAATAACCATTTAGTATTAAGATAGTGTACTGTACATTCATTTATGCAAAAGCTAAGTCAGGCAGCCAAATGCCCTAATTCAGCTCTTATATAAAAGATGAGAAAATGTATGTGATAACCACTTGATTAAGAAAAAGTAGGGAAATCAGAAAACCAAGAGGCAGAGAATTGCATAGTTTGGTACAGTAATAGAATGAAAGAAGCTATCACAAAAATTAACCATTGTTGCTAACAACCTCAGTTTGTCAAATGGTGGTTGAAATACACTTTTTTTAGAACAGTGTGCAGCATTTTTGCATAAAAAACTCGAATATATTTTGGAAAGGACTCAGGAAAAAATTAAGAGGTTATTCTGAGAAGCTTAAGGCATTGTTTTAACACAAGGGGTGGAAAGTTCCTTCATCAGACAAAATATTGTGTAGACGGAGGGAAGGGATGATTAACGGGAAAAGAAGTTGGGGCTACTTTTTTTATAATAGTACAGAATATGACAGGTTCTTCTTTATATATGCTCCAGATCATATTTTTTCATTGGTAAACAAAGTTTTCAGCTTTGTTTCTTTAAGCATAAAATTTATCTACTTATAATTTCTTCAAAAAGTTGTTCTCTTTCTTGTGCACAGCACTGTAACCCAACAATGTTACGATCAAGATAATTAAATCTTTGAGGATTTGGGAAGGGGGCAGTGTCTGCATCAGAACACTCGCCATTCACTGACTGGGCAAAAAAGCTTAGCAATTTTCTTTGATCGCTCTGTAAAATATTCTTTGTGCTACGTTAGTGAATTTGATGTTACTTTAAAGCTGAAGAGTTTATCTTTATTTTGATAATTTTAGAAATGTCAAAAAATAACAAACATCAATATCATGATTACAGCTAATTTTAATGAAAAAGGATTGTTAACTTACATTAAAAAATTCATTGTAAATCAAAGAAAAGATATATGAAATTTTTGCTTACACAGTGTAATAGAGTGATTTGCCTTTCCAATGATATGAAAGTAATTACTATTTTAGCCATGTATGATACCACAAAGTGAATTAAAAAACTGAAATAAACTTGAGTGGTAAGTATAATAATAGTTTGTCTCTTTTTAAAACAATTTGCCATAAATCATATAAACGTCTCCATGACAACAGCAAACATCCATACACACCATATTCAGATTTTATGCTCTTTTAAAATTTTTGACAAATTTAAAAAAAAAAAATTGTACATTGTTGACTATAGTTGTCATCAGAATCTCAAAGGGCTAATACCAGTCTTTGTAAGGTGTAAAAAGTAAGTAATATTTAAGGTAGGATTTCTCATGCCCTCTCCTTTTTTTCTATTAACACTCATTAAAACTAGAATAAGTATTTTTCTCATTTTATTCAAAATTATAGACAGTCTGTTGAAATGCTTAGAAACATTAAGATCAATATACAATACAGGAGATAATACAGTGTATAAGATACTAAAGAAGTGTTCTCAGGAAATTAAACTAAAATGTTTTTGGGGGGGGGGGGAAATAGTCTCTCACCATCTCTGCGAATTGACAGTCCAGTTACACCAATGGACTATAAACCACTTGGTGGTTCTGTCAGCCAGGTACATTCTAGGCAAAAGGAACGTAGTGGCAGACAAATTGAGTTGTCAGAGTCAAGTCTTGGGAACAGTGGTCATTGTACCAAGAAGTGATGGAAAGGCTGTTCTCCTTTAGGGAACACCGATGATGGATCTGTTCTCTACCCGTTTCAACAGGAAACTGGAAGTATTCTTCTCAGTAGTTCTGAACCCTTGGGCAGCGGCAGAAGACGCCCTTCAACATCCGTGGGACAACCTGGACATTTATGCCTTTCCACCCTTTTGCCTGATTCGTCAGGTGATCAACAAGTTAATGACTTCCCAGAACCTCAGGATGACTTTGGTAGCTCCCTTGTGGCTACACACCGAGTGGTAGCCCGACCTTCTAGCTCCGCTGACAGAAGCTCCATGAGAGATTCCTCCTTGGCACAATCTTCTTTGCCAGCCTCATGCTGAAAGATATCATCAGTCCATCAAGTCCCTATCTCTTCACGGTTGGAGACTATCCAGTATCTCGTGTGAGTGAGAGATGTCGCGATATCTTAGGAAATTGTCAACAGCTATGTACCAGGGTGAGTGGGCAGTCTAATGTGGTTGGTGTCATCAACGGGGTTTCTCTCCAGTCAGAACTTTTGTTCAGCAAGTGGCTGATTTCCTCATTTCCTACATAGGGAAAAGCTCCTTTCTGTGTCTGCCGTTATGGGCTACAGGGCTGCTTTAGGACTGGTTCTTTGTCTGAAAGGAGTGGATCTTTCTTCCTCATGGGAGATCTCTATGCTCTTACAAAGTTTTGAGCAATCTTGTCCCCCTAGGGAACTCCAGCCCCCTAACTAGGATTTGACACTCATTCTTAGCAGCCTTACTCGCACCCTGTATGAGCCTTTACGGGGTTCTTCAGATAGGGCTTTAACCCTCAAGACGGTATTTTTACTGGCCTTAGCATCCACCAAGAGAGTGGGGGAGCTTCATGGCCCCTCTTTTGGGGTGAAACACTCAAGGGGCTGGAGTTTAGTGTCTTTTGAATTTGTCTTTGAATTTGTGGCTAAGACTCAGAGTCCATCTGTTCCTGATGACAGATTTGAGTCCTTTGTAGATTTTGTTGGCGATGATCCTAGTGAAATGCTCTTATGTCCAGTTCAGGCACTACAGTACACTACTATCTGAAAAGAACTCGATACCTCAGACTTGGGTGTCAAAGGCTTTTTGTTAGTACTGGCCGAAACAAGAAGGAAGTGTCCAAGAATACCATCTCCTGACTACGGGAGGTTATCAGAAGTGCATATGCTTCTTCTTCTAGTGTAGTTGACAGCCCCTTATGACCTAGGGCTCATGATGTCAGGGGTCTCGGCCCTTCTGTTGCTTTTGGGAAGAATCTATTGGTTCAAAGAGTTTGAGGGCTGGTATGGGGAATCGTCAGACCACCTTTACCTCTTTTTACCTAAAGGACGTCACTCATAGGTCCTTGGGCATTTTTTCCTTGGGTCTGGTGGTGGCTGCTCAACAAGTTGTCTAACTAGCCAGTGCTCCTTGTGGGCATATTGTATCTAGTCTGGATGTTGGTGTGAAAGAGATTGTGATCGCAGTGAATGATCTTATTCCTTTCTCCTCTTCCTTTTCCGCTCCCAGCGAGCAGCAAAGAGAACAACCTTCGGCAATGGATCTGTCTAGTTACAGGTAAGGAATACATCTTTCTTTTTCTCTACTTTTCATACAATGAATTAATCTCAGAAGTAGAAATGATGCCATTCATCCCTCTGTAAGCAGAGTATTCTCGTCATAGATCAAGGTGGCTAACCAATTGTGGATTTTACAACAGATACAAATCCTCCCGTTCTTCATGGCACGTTGTGGAATCTTATTCCCATTGTGGCCAAAGCCCAGATGTCTGGCTACTAGGAAAACTTTTTCCCCTTAGTCAGAGGCTTTCAGCTCCTTCCTGTACTCCAGGAAGTGAGCCCAGGTGAGCCAGACCTACAGTCAGTCATTATTTACTTTTCCTCCTGCCAGTAAGTAAGTCTCCCAATGTTAAAGCCGAAGGTTTGTATTCGTTGGGGAACAAATCACAAATTTTTAATCAATTTGTATTTTTCCTAACAAAAACCTGAGGCCTTTACATTAATGGCCCACCTCAGCCGCCCCTCGATTCAGTTTTTACGGGGCTGGAAGAGCACTGGCTGCGTCACAAGGTTCTTGGGGGCAAGCGAGATGAGACTCCTCCCACTCATTGGCCCCATTGGATGAAGCTGTGTATTACTCCACCGTACCTTAATCATATTATGCAGAATTTTTTCATAACCGGTATTCCAGCTGCACAGGAGAATTTTCCCAATGTAAAGGCCTCTGGTTTGTATGTTAGGAAAAATACAGATTGATTAAAAATTTGTGATATTTTAAAACAAAACATTCTTTTGTAAAAAGTACATAACTAAATATAGTAATTAATCCATTATTCATAAACTAAATAATTAATCCATTTTTGATATTCAAATACATTTGATGGTCACACATTTTATGCCTTCATTTTCATCAGAACTTTATTTGGACAGTACAGTACAGTATTCCTGAAGCACACAAAATAACTTGCAGATAGTAGCAGATGGATTCTTCACAGTTTTATATCCTACCATTCCTTCAGATTCTCTTATTTTAAAGTACCTCTTCACTTTCGTAACTTGAATCCTAAATTTCTGTTAGAATGTCCAAAGAGCCTGCTTGAAGATTATGCAGTGTTAAAGGTGTAGTGTAAATGCCTTATTTTTGGGTTATATAATTTTTTTTTTTACTGTGGTCCTTGTAAATATTAGTGTTTAAACAGTATTTCCAAAATGCCAGTCAGAAGAAATGGACGATGGGATTATATAAGGATAACCATTAGGTAAAACATTCTGAGGTTGTGTTTGCCTTCATGCAATGTATATCAAGTATTACAGTACAAAACATATAGTTAATTAGAAATTAAAAAAAAACAGAAACACACTTGAGTAAAGTTAATCAGCTTTTCACAATTACCTTTGGGGCATTTAATCGTGTAGACGATGCCCATGAGAGAACAGATTCAAAGAGTAGGGAAATACATATTTTTTTTTTTACTGTATCAGAAACTTTTCAAATCCTTATAAAAGGTACCACTTCCATAATATAAAATGTCATCAGCAGTATATTTATCATGAGAACTAAAGTTCTGGAATCATACCAATGGCTTCATCAGGCTAAGATGGATGACCTTCCACTGAATTAATGAAGTCCTTGAAACTTTAATTCTGCCATATTCTGAGGTTTTTAATCCATACTTCAAAGCAACACTAGAAAAGCAAACGCACATTAGGAGTACAGTATATTGCTGTTTGCCATAAATAACAAGTTAGGTATCAGCAAGGAATAGAAATAGCCCACTAACAAATCGAATTGTAAAAACCCATTTTTTTTGCAAGATAAATGATTTATCAAGCCTTAACATTTCTTGTAAAAGATCTCTGGCATACTCTAGCCTTTCATCACCCAGTATTGTCCAACATAGCCTGAGCCACAATTGAAAAGATTAGACAAAATTGGGAAAAAGACTGTTGCTTTTCATTGGGATCTGTCAAAGCTTTGTACATGCATGATGTTGGATGAGTATTTATTCAACACTACAAATATCTGTTCTGACCAGCACATATCACATTTTCAACACAGATCACAAAAGACATAACAGACTTGGTGATGAATTTTTGTACTTAGTTGAGTGTTGTTGCTATTGTCCAAAATCAATCAAGAGCTTTAAATGAAGGAGACAGCGTAACTCTTCATTGAGGGTAGATTTGCCCCAAATGTTAATGAATGAAGGAGACAGTTTAACTCTTCACTGAGGATAGATTTACCCCAAATGTTAGAAGTCTCTTCATAATCTCCATTCTAGTCATCTCAGTACTTTTCAGAACACCACATACCTTTCGTTACCATATCACGCTGTTTCAATAGTAAAACAGACTTTTTCATAGATGTTTTCCATGGTGACCTTTGTTCTTGGGAATTCTCATTCAGTGGGGTATAATATGGACTCAGCATTGTAGAGTTAAAGTAGCGTTGGTGTTTACTAGATCTGGTATCAACATGAGAAAAAGAATGCCCCTCTCCCTGCTGTAAATAACTGAAGTCATGACAGTTTTATCTACAAAACACCTTATGGAATGTCCATCATCATTAAGGAGGAATGGAAGTAACTGCAGTCAATCCTAGAGTGATTTAATGTCAAAATTCAGCCTAAAATATTGCTTTTGCAGTATGTGCTGTAATTTTTTTTAATGAGGTCTTCACATCCACTCATCAGAAGGCAATCATCAGTGAAGTAACAACACTAGTATTAACATAGAAGAATAAAATTCAGTTGTAATCTGTAGAACCAAAAAAATATAAAAGAATACTGTAGTTCCAATAAAGCTTTTAACATCCACACTTCCAATGCAAGTTCTCTACTTGTCTTCTCTAAAAAAATGTAAGAACTGTGTTCATATTCACTTCATTATAAAGTAAATTTGATGAAAAAGGAACAAAACATAATAAATCCAAACTAAAATTATATCCTCTCTGAGACTTGAAAAATCACAAGGAAATTCTTAAGGTATAGAGATATTCTCAAATTCTGGATCATAATGTAAGAACTGCCACCTAACAGTTTATTGTTATTACCTAGCAGTAGTTGATTAGATCATATTTGAGTTTCAGTTCCTAAGTGGCCTGCTTGAACATTCTATAAGGAATTAAGGCATACATAAATACATTGTATTTTTACAATCTGATACTGCACCATTATCTAACTTTATTTTTTATAATTTTTTTTTTTACTTGACAATAAGTGACAACCTATCCAAATATCACTAATAGCCTTTGTCACACAACTTCTGCCTGCATTATTGTTTTACCTACTTTAAATTGATCTCTCTATCATTGCACTCAGCTTATGGCAGATGCTTAAGTTGTTCTACTGAAACAGAATGATGTGTATGGCCATTAATATCCATGCTTCATAATCATATGAGCCTTTAGATTTTGCTTTAGCCCAGCACGATACGGGCACAGTGGACAAAGAAAAGGTTTCTCTCCTGTATGAGTTTGCATATGCCTCTTCAAGTTGCTTTTCTGTGAAAATGCAGACGGACAATAGGAGCATGCAAAGGGCTTCTCTCCCGTATGGACCATCAGGTGGCGTTCCAACTTGGTCTTATTAATTGAAGTGAACTGACAATACGCGCAACTATGCACCTTCCAGTACGTTCCATCAGCTGCTGCTTTCTTGTAAGAACTCTGGATCTGTGAGGAGGAGGAGTTGTCAGTTGAGAGGATTGTAAGGCAATGACACTACATATGACACTATAGTTACAAGCCATTGTGGCAAGCTATCAGAAACCAAAAGCGAATTACACAGATTACAGAAACCTGGTCATTTATATTCATGCCAAATGATCTATATTATCTAGAAGGTCAGCCACAAATTAAAGTAACACCTGTTTAGCCTTAAATATATGACACCTAAGAAAAACATCCATAGAAAATCCCCACCATCAGTTACACAGATTTTCATAAAAATTAAAGATGATGAAGATATACTCTCATCCATTGGTGTTGTGAAGCATGTTCTTGTGTGTGCCCTACATTTTGAATGAACAAATAATTTAAATTCAGATCATATACATATGGCACACACTGTCATGTAACATGGTATGCATCACTTTCACATGAAGTACTTCACTCTCCTCTGAAGGAACATGAACATACTTGTCAACTGATATCCATGCTTGATGATCATGTGACTTGTTAGGTTCCTCTTTTGCCCTGCACGATAAGGACACATCGGACATGCGAAAGGCTTCTCTCCTGTGTGTGTTTGCATGTGCCTCTTCAAGTTACTTTTCTGTGTAAATGCGTAAGAGCAAAAGGAACATGCGTATGGCCTCTCTCCAGTGTGAACCAATATGTGACGTTCCAACTTAGTTTTATGATTTGAAGTAAACTGACAGTGCATACACTTGTGGATCTTCCTTCCATCAGCTGCTACTTCCTCGTAAGAATTCTCAATCTGTGAGAAAAAGAATGTAAAGCAATGATACTGCTCTTGGCTTTCTAGCTGTTATTTTTGGTCAAGCTTTGACGAGTCACAAATTACTGTAAAGGCACAACTCTTTCTAGTTAAACAATTTCAAGGTGTATTGTAGTGTCAGACCTATGAGATCTACATTCTGGTATGTAAGGGTGACTCCACCCTACATTACTGTAAAATGTCATAAACAAACAATGGCAGCATATCACACATCAAAAACAGGTTGAATACAAGTTAATATAATACTGTATCGGTAGTCCTAACGAGTGTTTCATACAATTATCCAGCTTTGGCCAAAGATTTGTTCTCCACTTAAAAGTCATTGACTGTCTTCAACCTGTTTGTGATACGAGTTGATTATGTGTTTATGGCATTTTTACTGTAGTGTAGATGTGCACTGATAATATACAACTTGTGTGTATATATCAATCAAGACGGAAAAAAAGTGATGCTTTTAAAACACTGTATTTAACCTGGGAGCCAAATCTTCAAACTACACTTCATTCAGGTTTTTCCCAACTTTTAAAATCCACTCCACTGATTTAAAACATTGCACTGTATAGAAAAAGTAATTTAGTCCTGTAGCACCAGTGTTCTGCTGACAATAATCAGATTAACTAATGCAACCTACTTACTACCTGTCACATAGTGATAAGGTTGTACATTCATGAAAAGACCTGGAATTGATGAAAAAGGAAGAGATACACCAGTGAAACTGACTGGAGTAGAAGTGTCTGAAATTTTATTTTTATAAAGAGTATTTTTATTTAAACTGAACTCAGGAAACTGATGAAATAAAACATCCAAGAGCTTAAAAACAATAATATGTAGTATTAGGCAATGAAGTAAAACTATTCTTTACTGCCTGTATTTATACAAATAAGGACATTGATAACTTGCGTTAAGTACACTGAGAACTTGAAATTAGTACAGGAACACTAAGGTTGTATATTTTGATGTGCCCTAACATTAACCTTGACAAACAAGCAAAGCCAAAAGCCAAGTGAATCTACAGATGTATAAGTAAAAGAAAAACATAATTTTATATTGAAATTTAACAGTGCACCCATCACCTTGAAGTACAGTACTGTACTACAAATCTGGAGGCATGCAGATATTCAACCCACAAACTTCTGCTCATGCCTGTAGTTATGAATGATTTAAGGGCACTAATTACAGTAATCCCTCAATTATCCGGGTTAATAGAATCAAGAGCCCGTCAGATAATGTCAAAACCAGACGATGGTGTGTAAAAATATCTAGGGGTGTGCAAGGGCAACTCCCTACCCTTCCTCACGTAACATTGTCAAAACTGTACAATTCCGTTCTGATGGTGTGATATAACCAAAAATTGCTGCTAACCGAAAATCGGCGATTATCGCACCTTTGCACTGAATTTCAGGGCTTATTGGTGCTGAAAAACATCGGTTTTCGGTGTCTCTGTTAGGTATGTATCAGCGCCAATACCCAATTATCGGCAGTGATAAGCTGAAATTGGCAATTTTCAGAGCTGAAAATTGCCAATTTTCATCGCTAGACAAGCGCCATAAAACCAGATCTCTGTTAATTGAGCCCGCCGTTAACGGGTGACTGCCTGTACTGTATAGTGGTAAACACTAAATACAGTATTCTTATAAACAACAACCATCACACTTTAAACTGAAAACTTTATGCAAAGAGCAGTTATCCACCTTATTTGCATATGTTTGTAACAAAATAAACTCATAAATACACTTAAAAAAAGCAACCTCCTTTTCTCTCGTACTCAACACTTAGTTTCTTAGGCTATACATTTTTCATTTGCAGCCATAAACACTAAATATGCTTATAAACAACAACCATCATACTTTAAAATGAAAACTTTAAGCCAAAAGTAATTGACTATCTTATTTTCCCGAACTGTATTTGTAACAAAGTGAACTCCATAAATACACGTAAAAAGAACTTTTTCTCTCATATGCGACACACAGTTCGGTAGGCTACACGTTTTTTATTTGCAGCCGTAAACACTACTTCAAACTGAAAACTTTATGCAAAAGGTGGTTATCTACCATATTTTCCCATAACTGTAACAAAATAAACTGCATAAATTACACTTTAAAACAAAAAAGGGAAACCCCTTCTTTTTCTCTTGTATGTGACAGGTAGTTTGGTAGGCTACACTTTTCCGTTTACTGTAAAATACATTGTATTGTTCACAAAAAAGTAAACAAAAATACACAAAAAAAGTAAACACCTTTTTCTTTTGTAGCACCACAATATGATAATTTGCACTATATAATCAAAACTATAAACAAAACATTTTACTCTCTCACTTACGTGTATGCACCAACTTTCTTGCTTAAGATGACTGGGCAGTGCTGACTGTACTCCTCCATTATATGTGACTGGGTCCAACGTTGCTCCATCCGCTCAATAATTTCCAATTTTTGTTTAAGGGTCAACACCTTCCTTGCTCTCTTAGGACGAGGTGGGGCCATACACACAATCAGCAGCATGACAACACAAGCATGACCCGCAATGCTGCAGGCACTTCTAAGAATGCAACGTGCTCCATAAGTAGGTTCGAATGCAGTCCACTCAAAAACAGTTAAAAAACGCGACTGATCAAGCACTTAGAGGAGAAAATGGTCTTTGTTACCGAGTGCACTGACGCTTTCCAGGTGTAGCCAATTAGCATATATGTTTATGATGCTATGTCTATCAGCCATTCACAATGAAAAAAACAACAGTGACGTAGTACATGTCCAACCATGGAACCTTCTATGATTCGCTCATCAACTGATGACATATCCATATCAGCCAATAACAAGCGATAACCAATGTGAAGTTTTATGACGTTTTAAGTGATGTCAAGCTTTTGAGACAATAGCAATTGTGAAAGCTAACTCTTTTCCTGTAACTATTTTGCTATGTATGTTTGTTTGTTTCCTAGCACATTGCTGTATCATGTGTTGCCCTTTTTTTTTTGTTCTGTTTGATTTACTGTACCTTATTTTATTACAAGTTTAGTTGACTCTAAGTATGATTATCACACATATAACAGTACACAAGAGTATTTTATTGCTTGATATTTCATCTAATCACCATATAAATATTTAAAAAGTGAATTTCATATATAGGCAAGACAACACCATACAAGCTGTAGCAAGTTCACCCACACAACGAAACGAGTGATAATGTACGTGGCGCTCCTCCCCCCACCCCCTTTTTTCGGTTTGATTTGCTGTACCATATTTCATTACAAGTTTAGTTGACTCTAAGTACTGTTGACCCTCAGTATTCACGGGATGTGTACCACTTCCCACGAATATCTAAACTCTGAGAGTACTTAAAACCCCTCTAATAATGCTTATAACTGCCTATTTTGATAGTTCAAAACACCAAAAAACCCTCTAAAAATGCTTATACCTGAATATTTTAATAGTTTTATCACAAAAAGTGCATTTAGTCATGAAAATGATATGAAAATACAGTAATTTGTGAGTATTTCTCTATGAAAAATACTGTGAATAGGCAAATTTTCCATGAATAATGTGTATACTGTATATGTTCCATAGAGTAATCCGTGACTCTGGAACCGCGAATAGTCGGGGATCCACTGTATGATTATCACACATATCATCATAACAGTACACAAGAGAGTATTTTATCGCTGTTGATATTTCATCTTAGCTGTCTCTCTCTCTCTCTCTCTCTCTCTCTCTCTCTCTCTCTCTCTCTCTCTCTCTCTCTCTCTCTCTCTCTCTCTCTCTCTCTCGTAGTCTATGCACACAATTACATTTATCTTTTGGTTTGAAAGTAAACGAATGAGAAAATACAGTAAAAATATAAATGAGAATACTGTAGCATAAAATATAAATGAAAAGTAATGGATGTGTGTGTTGCTGTGCTTAGGCTTCAATGTAAACATAATTCAGTTGTTCTCTCTCTCTCTCTCTCTCTCTCTCTCTCTCTCTCTCTCTCTCTCTCTCTCTCTCTCTCTCAGCCAACGCACACGATTGCATTTATGTTTTGGTTTGAAAAAAAAAAGTAATGAGAAAATACAGTAATACTCTTAATGAGAATACTATAGCATAAAATATAAATCAAAAAGTGAAGGAGTGTGTGTGTGTGTGTATGCTACTATACTTTGGCTTCTATGTAAACATACCTCAGTTATTGTTTCTCTCTCTTTCTATCTCTCTTTACCAATACCATATCTGAGTACTGTACATAACCTTTAATAAAATGTGAATTACTGTATTGTATTATAAATATAAAAATGCAAAACCAAACAAGCTCTATCAAGTTTGGTTTACCTATGCCTCTTCACCCATCCAACACTGCATCCCCAACCCCCTCCTAGCCAGAGAAACTGCTCCCCAGCCCCACCCACCTTCAAAATCAACCCCTTCTCAGGTTCCTCTACAAAGCCTTACTGCCCCCTCTCCAATGATGCCCAGCCATCCGACCCCCATCTTTTTTGATGCCTCCCCCATTCCCCAAAACCCACTCTCAGTCAGTCTGAGTGTAGGCAGTGTTACCAACATTTTCTTGAAGCTGTGCAGCATTGCCAACCATCATAGGATTTTTTTTTATTTATATATATCATAAATCTTTGGGGCCTTGGTCTGGGTCTCGTATAATGTTGATTGTGGAGTGGGAGAGGATTTTTTGTTCCAGCCTTTGAACCTTTACCTATGTTTGTGATTCTACCTTTGGAATTGTAATGGTACTTAACACTTTTGATACTCAGAAGAATGTACCTCGTGAACCAGTGAATCTCAGGCTTTTTGAGCCCATGCATATGCTGGTGGACCTGTGAACAGTTGATGGGTTACGTCTCTTCAGCATATCCACAGTGTTAGTGGAGTGACAGATGCTTAGAATTATTGCATTTCTTCCAAACTTTCCCAAAGAAGGGCTTTGTATTCAATTTTTTTTTAGGACTGCCAAAGAGTAAGTTAACTGTTATAGAAAATTTGTTTTAAAATTATACTCATGGGAGACTGGCCCAAGGTTAAAAGTATCATACAAGGCTAACAAAGGATGGACATTTTTGAATAGGAATTCCAGATGACCTATTGTTAATTGCTATTCTTGTTTGTCTATCACCTCATCTGCTTACCTTGACATTCCCCAGTCTTGAAATCAGCACAAGGAGCCTTCATTCATTCTCCCTCCCTCATCTCAAGTCTTGGTCACCAACAAACCTTGACACTCCTTCCCTTCTCTCATTGTCATTGGGGTTGATGGCTCTTGACAGTGATGAGTAATAGCCACTCAATGGGTTCTAAACTAAGTTTTGCCGATAAATGTAGAAAATTATGTGAGCAATGAATTTGCAATATGAAAAAATTACCACAAATAAGTTGTCAACAATGAAACCTTTAAAATACTGAAAAAACCAATCTCTTTTAATGTTTAGATGTTTCCAGGACACTAGATTGTCAACTCTGAACTGATTTATCTCGACATTAATCATCTTAAGATCACCAAATAAATATATTTACAAAGTTCCTTCAAATTATTGTGAACTGCTTTTGATAACTTGTTGATGTGGATGAAACAGTCTCCTCTCAACTATGTTGGTGCAGGTAAGATCAACCTATGATGGGTCACATCAGGATGTTTTATGAACAGACTCACTTCAGACAGCTTTAATGCTGCATCCACACGATTGAGCTTTGTTCGACGAACTTTGTCCGGTATGACGTCAGAAGCAGGCAAACTTCTGACTTTACCCGCTGTTTCTCCGCTTCTGACGTCACATTGGACAAAGTTCGTCGAACAAAGCTCGATCGTGTGGATGCAGCTTAATAAACTGAGGCAAGCTATCATTTTCTGTAAGTACATCAAATATGTCCATAAGTATAAAAGTACTACAGGACAGAACAAAAGGCACAGCATGGCTAGTTACATAGATTTTGTCCATATTGTTTAAGAAAATTTGTTGAAATAAAAGATCTGATGCTGAAATAGTATAAAAACTGCAGAGCACAATGCACTACAGTAAGAAATCTTAAGTGTCTATGAGACATAAACATCATTTTTCTGTTGTTGACCATTTTTGCAAAGGCTTAGAAAGCAAGAAAATTGGTGGATTAAAATTGTATGATTTTTCTCTGGTATATGTAGCAATTCTTATACCTAGAAATGTGCTAAATGGAACCAATTTCACTGGGTGACACAGGTCTTCCCCCAGAAATAGATTTTTCCTTTGTCAAAATCCCTTTTTTATTTAAATTGGACAAAACTGAAGATATATCACATTCATTTCAGATATTTTAAAGAAGCAAAAGATATGTTGAAACTAACTTAAGATTTTTCAGGAAACATAGATTCTTAACCTTGTCCACAAGAATGTGCTCCTTTAAGGGGACAGAAATATTTTATTCAGCACTGTACAGGTAGAATTGGTAAACCACTCACGCTTTATGAGATGGATAATTCAAAGGATATTGAGCATGTTTCTCATCATAATGTTAAGGGACAAATAAAACTGGTTACCGTGTTTTCCTGAATTTAATAATGGACTTAAATTCAAATTAAGAGTACAACATAAAAATAAATATACTGTAATTTTTTATAAATATAATTTTACATGCAAGTGTTATGCAGTGAATAAGTATGAGATTCACTGATCGGGATTGAGAAAGAGAGAGAAAGAGAGATGATGTTTTATAATTTAAAATGATGAGCCATGAGACCAAGTAAATTGAAGTGTAACCAAAACAAACCTCCAAGATGTGGGAAAGGAAGGAGGTGCTAGAGGAATCAAAGGTCAGCAAATTGACCTGATTTGTCCTTTGCCAAAAGTGGGAGTTAAGATTGAACCATTAAGAGTAAAGTAGACGTCCTCAAGGAGTGTTGGAGTTTTATTCAACATAGGTCCAGAGTTCATTCTGATCAATTTTTTAGCCAGAGTTATTTTGAAAACCAATTGGGTAGGATTTGTGTCACTCAACTCTCTTAACATCAAGAAATTTCTAAGTCCAGTGTGGCTGGCTGTAGAAATAGTTTAGTGTTAAGAATAAACTTATGAAAACCTGGTGTCTGCCATTCTTACCCTCTTGAAAAGTAGAAAGTATTAATAGACAATTTCAACCTAACTTACCGAGTCCCCTGCGTTACTATCAAGTGAAAGTCAACAGACAGAAACGGAGTCATTCATATGTGGTGCAACGCAATACAAAGAAAAGTGCACCGCATAACAAATAATTGGTGGCAGCGGTTACATAAATTATAACTGTTGCAGAACTGAAATAAGTAATAATATAGTGCAACGTGACTGAATAATTGTTACTATAGAGAATGTAAAATTCTAGTGCCAGCCTGAAACCACTAAAAAAACGTAAAATTCTAGAACAAGGAGTTGGGGGCAATGGGTTTTGGCCAATGGGATGAGAGAGGAGGCATCAGCCGACCTCTCACCCAATATGCCGTGATATATCCATTTTCTTCCAGCCCAGGTAATCAGTTTGAGGGGAGGCAAGAGGTGGGCAGTATACATTAAGACCATGGGTTTCTTTGGCTATGAAAAATACAAATTAATTAAATTTGTCATTTGTTCGTACACAGAACAAACCTGGGTCTTAACATAAGGATAGACTCACTTTTGGTGGGAGGAAAGTCTTGAATCGACTGGAGGTTCAGCACACCTGGTCTCATTTCCTTGTTAAGTAAAAGCAGAGGAAGGAGACATAAGCCTCTGACTTGTTAGATACTGTAAATAGTTTATCAAATTGTCAGACTACTGGGCTAATGCACAATGTGGAGAAACATTGTATAAGAGGAAGTTAAAGAGCTATATCTGTAAAGACAACAAACCTCCGTTAGCCACCAATTTGTTTGTTATCATTCCTTACGTCCAGACCGCAGGTTTGTTAACAATGAAAAATACCAATTACTTAATAGTTTGTCATATCATATGAATTGTTTTAGCTTCTAATTTCTATTTTAAGAAAAATCACTATTTAGGCTACAGTATTATCAAATATTGGTACTGTTCATATTAATATTAATAATGATAGCTTTCTGTTAATACAGCAACAGATAAGAAGCATCACATTTGAGGACAAAGTTTCCTACAGTTTTAAGATGAAGAAATCCCTGCCATAATTATTGCCAAATAATCTTAAATGTGAAGTTTAGAGTCCTTGATATACCTATGGATATAAGTGTTTACAAAACTATAAATGCAAGGAATATTTCACCAAAGTATGACTAGGAATGTGAAGGAACTATTTAATTAAAGTAGTTAATTTTTTTACATGAATGTGACTTGGTCTTTACATCATTGTTGAACATATATGGGTGTGCAGATAGCACAAGTTTTTCTGAACAGGCACAGTGCCTGAAATTCCTTTTCCTCATATGTGAAATGTTAGTTTATGATATTTCAATTTGTTTTTGCTGGGATGCAGAGTAACACTGACATGCTGAGAAGCACAAATAAAAATTGCATTACTGTTCCAAGAACATTGACACCTGTACAACTTCTCCCTTAACAATGCAATGTTACAGACCCTTTATAATCATACTTTTTATCCGTAGTAATATATGTATAACTCATTTCTGTATCTTTTCAGCTTTTCAGAATTTCTTAATGAAGTCTCCACCTAGTGAACTTTAATAAAGTCTCAGTCTACTACCTTAGTACATAAAGTATTTTAATATGATGTAATTAACATTATTATTATTATTATTATTATTATTATTATTCAACATTTACACACATTTAAAAGGAAGTAGCCTAAATGGGTATTAAATAAGTTTCAAAGGAGTAAAATAGGCATATATGGAAAAGATGACAATAGATTGAAGAAAAGGCAAGTGAATGAAGATAAATAAAGAAATAATACATGAATATCATGTATAATGTAAGGTGTCAGAGAGCTAATAACTACAGCTACCACAAACTTCCAGGCATCAACATTCCAAATGCTGCCAGAAAAACTTCCACTGGCCAACCAGATAAAATATCTTTAGTACTTGACATTGTGGCACCCGAGCAAAATTGACACAGATGCCCTAGCATAACCAACTGAACAATCCCTAACAACAACTCTATAATGAAATAATGCGTATTGAATATAGCTACTCCGAGTGATCTTCCAACAGTGGTTTGAATCATGATGCACCATTTTTGGAAGGAAACCACCACTGGGAGATCAAGATCTTGGAAGGCAGCTGACAACCTGACAGAAAAAATTATCCTGGTAATCGTAGATTGAAAGCTGTAAAGCTCATGTTATTAATACCATTATTTCTGTAGATGTGGGACTCCTCAAGAAGAACTATATGGTTTTAGCTGTCTGACAACATTGGATACTTTTTCAAGTGCTGTGAAAAAGGTTATGAAATTATATAACTAATTCAGTCTTGGTTTTACTGTGGCTAATCAATTTAGTCCTAGTTTTACGAAAGTATAATCTTGTACCCACTGACTATGCTACTGACTGATTGGTTAAAATCGGTCAAGGCCACAGCCCACAAGTCACTGCATCTCACAGTGGGATGAGCAATTAGCAAAAAGAAGAAAGCTCCAAGAAGACCACTTATGGAGCAACATTCATGATGGGGTTTAAATTCCCTAACATTATAAGACTTCAAAATATAAAAAAACAAAGATTTTTACATTACACTATTACTAATACTAAAGGTTCACACTATTACTAATACTAAAGGTTCTTGATTGCCCAACCTCTTACACCTGATCTTTTCTCCAGTTTGCAGCTTTTCTTTGAGAAAAGATCTTCAAGCAAGCCCCTTGAGTGTTCTAAAATACAAGTCATTACTATACAATATACTGTATAAGTTTTTTACATAATGAAATTTAGGTTCTTTTTAAAGGGAAGCCTATCATTTTTATGAAATTGCGAAATATAGGACAAAGCTGAATCCAGTGACAAAAACATATAATTAAGAACAGATCCTCTTATCTTCAAATTGGAACTAAACCTGCAAAAAAGGCTCAAGACTATTGGTTGCTGCAAAAAAATTTTCCAATTTTTCTGAATGGACTTGCAGTTGCATTGTTTGGCTTTTATGCCTAAATTTCTCTAATCCATTCTAGTTTATCTATGGACTGATGATGCCAGAGTATGAACTTGTGGCAAATTATAATATGTACGTAAACACTACTACATTCTTGACAAAAGTCCTGAACTGCTACATTAAAAGTGCTTTTCACAACATCTGATAATAAACTACAGCCTCTCCCATGCTGTGCTTCTATTCATATGCTTCACAAAAACAGTCTTATACAGTAAATTAAAAATTGAGTAAAATATCTTTATATCTGCATGGATCTGAGAGAGAATGAGGATTATGACACAAGGTCTCTCTCTGTTTTAACAATAGAAAAGGACAACATTCAACTGAATTCTTTGCATGAATTTGTTTCATTAGTGTGTGTGTGTGTGTGTATGTATGCATCAGTGGGTTAATTTTTTTCACTTACCAGTTACAGTTGAATAGTAGTGTGAGGAAGATAATGTATACAGTATAGGGGTTTACAGTAAAAGATATGTGAGCAGATATAAGGTACTATATATATAGTGTAAAGCAATAAAGGAGTCTGTGTATTTAAAAGAATTCCTTGAATGGATAGTAAAATATTTGTAAATAGTCAATAGAGCTATAATAGATTAGCCTAAACTTGAATGGTAGGAATTAAAAATAAGTACATAAACGGTTAAAAAGTTTTTCACAAAAAATAAATGGTTAAAAAGTTTTTCACTATTTTAGATTGTGTACATAATATGTTATAAAGTCGACTTCTTGAATGATAAAAGATTTAGTATCATAATCTTCAGATGATAAAAGATTTAGTACCATATTCTTCAGTTCATTAAAAAGAGGCTATCCTAAGTTTTGAATAATTCCTATTTTCACCCAGGCTAGTGACCTAGTCTTTAGACCCTGCCCAACCATGTTTACTTAAAGTAGATTCAGGCTCAAAGTTCTGGGATATCAGATTAATAAGTGTCGTGTTTGTAAAAGGCCATGTTATTTGCTTTGTTTTTCATATTTTGAAGACACATTATTACAGTATTCAGTTTTCCGAGATATGAGCCGTCGCTTAGTCAATTTTTTGCTTTAAGATGTGAGCCGAGATCTGAGTTACAAGTGGCGCTTTTCAAAAACATTCATAAAAAAATTGAAAGTTATGCTGCCGGGTCAGTGGCATTAGGCTGGGTACTAAATACATTTTTATGATAAAAAAATTATTTAATTTTCAAATAATAATATGTGTATTAATGTAAATACAGCAAAATATCTATAAAATGTTAAAGTAAAATTCCTGAATATTGATCTGCTATCATTGTAATATGTACAGTACTGTGTAAAAAAACTATCCTGATATTTGTAATTGTTTTACCAATGTAAACAACTCATTCACCCCCTCTTTCCATGATGACACGCTATTGGCTAGAAGGGTTGGAAGTAGCCAATCACACAACCTGTAGCACCCCCCACCCTCCCCTCTCTCTCTCTCTCTCCATGACATGCTACTGGCTGGGAGGGTTAAATGTAACCAATCACACAGCTTGTAGCTTGTTGTGTACATACTGTCACTAGTGTATAAGTTGTATTTTTGTTCTCTCTCTCTGAGATGAGAGAGAGGGAGAGAGACTTTCATGCATATGCAATTTGTAAGGAAGGAAAATTCCCCCTCCAAGTGAGGTTCACTACAATGAGTTGAGAAAACCATTTTAAGTTCCTTCCCATGGCAACACTTAAATACCCAAGGTTTGTCTCCTAAGGCTAACATAAGTTGTTTAATATTAACATGCGACTTAATAAAACCAGTTTATTCCTTTACATTCTTTTATGTATTTCTTTTTTTACATTATCTATTTATAAAATACATTTTGCTTATCTAAAACACACAAAAAAATCTGTGTTTTTTGGGGGCTGGAACAGATTACTATCATTTCCATTGATTTTAATGGGGAAATTCGATTTGATCTACAAGCAAATTGAGCTACGAGCTTGGTCATGGAACGACTTAAACTCATAGGTCAAGGTATCACTGTATTTTGTAGCCTTATGGTCCCACTGGGGCTTGATAAGACAGACTGACTAATATCAAGAATTCCTCTTACCTGGTCAACTTAGTATACATAGTACTGTACCACTGTTAGTACAGTACTTAGTGATGAGTATAAATGGATGCTGAAACTTCTTCAAAGAAATTTTTCTGAAGAAAGCCAATGAGGTCCCCACCTTCTGGAAGTCATGCAACTTAGGGAAAGAACTCTGTCCACCTTTTTAATTATGAACACTAAGATAATTCTTAGCCTTTGCAGTGAGAGGGGCTTGCTAGTACGTAGTAGGATGCAAGAAAAGAGGACCATCTGGTACATTGAATCTGGGTAGTCACTGTAGGCAGATAATGAGCCTTCTTGCCCCGAGTCCATTTCTACTCCATCACTTTACCAAGAATGGCACTAGAGTGGCCAAGACCAGCTATTAAAGAATTCTTGATATTAGTGGGTCTGTCTCATTGAGTCCCAGTGAGACCATACGGGTAGCTACTTTAAAGACAAACAGTGACTAAATACTAGTTTTAGTAGTCATTAGATGCATCGATCAAAGCAGTGATGTAAATCTTTAATAAATAATAAAATACATCCCACAGTAGTATAACTATGGCAGAACGTTTCTGTCACTGTGGCAGTAACTGTTCTCAAAAGAATTGTGTTTCACTATGCATTCTCATCATGTGCAGTTGAAGCGATTGCTTTGCAGATGATCGATATGGGCATTTGAGACAGGAGAATGGCTTTTCTCCAGTGTGTATTCTCATGTGTGTCTTCAGGTTGCCTTTCTGTGAAAAGGCAGCTGCACATACTAAGCATACGAAAGGCTTTTCTCCTGTGTGTACTAAGACATGATGATCCAAGTTGGTTTTAAATGGAGTGATGAAAGGACAGTATGTGCACCTGTGCATCTTCTTGGTGCTTCTCTTCATGGGCACATGGGAATCAACCTGTGAGGGAAAGTTTTCATGAGTGATGTATGGACTTACAAGCAAGATTTAATTCTGTAGTTTCCACAAGTTTTTCTATTTAAATAATTAAAACAAACAATTAAAACAATTGCACCACTACACAAAACACTTTTCTTAAAACATTTTTGTCGTACTTCAAAGATTAGAGACAAAAGTTTTCTATCTCTAGTTATAGTATTAGTGAAATCACAGCCAAATGAAATGCAAATAAATGAAAGCTATCATGATAAACACATTATACTAATGGGGTATCAAAATTGTAAACAGCTCAGCATGGATATAAATATGTACAACAGTCTGTAATGAATCCAGAGGAATAAAAATTTGCTTTCTTTCCGATGTACATCAGGTAAATTTCTGAGATTGTATATCAGATCAAAGATGTCATGAATGAATATTACTCTGAATTCATTAGTACAAAAATGTAAAAAAATCAATACAAATATAAAAAAGGAGCTATGCAATGTAAAATGTCATTTTTTTTTATAAATTTAGTAATACTCTGACTGTAAATTCTGTCTGTTATCCTTTTCTGTTACAGTGTTTTATAAAGAATGTTTTTATCTTTCATGTGTGTGTGGGGGGGGTTAACACAAGAACATTGTTTTTACTAAAATGCCATATGTAATTTATTCAGTTTAAAAGGCAGTACAGTAAACCCCCGTATTCGTGGGGGATGTGTACCATACCCCCCACGAATAGCTAAAATCCGCGAATGCTTAAAACCCTTCTAAAAACACTTAGAACTGCCTGTTTTGACGATTAAAAAAAACAACTAAAAATGCTTATACAGGTATTAACTTACATTGGGTTAAGTTCCAAAAAACCCATCGTTTGTTGGAAAAAATGAATCTCGAATATAGCCTAGCCTGCACTAGGATATTCAGTACCATGTATACAGATATGGTAGCCTACCCTTACACCATAAAATATATATATATATATATATATATATATATATATATATATATATATATATATATATATATATATATATATATATATATATATATATATATATATATATATATATATATATATGTATATATATATGTATATGTGTGTATATATATATATACATACATACATACATACATACATACATACATACATATATATACATACATACATTATACATATATACATATATATATATATATATATATATATATATATATATATATATATATATATATATATATATATATATATATATATATACATATATATATATATATATTATTAATATCAGCTAATTCTGGGGGTTCATCCAGATTGACTTATGGTAATTCAGTACAATGAGAAATTGAATAACAAACAAGAATTAGCTTAGCCTAAACTATGGTATATTTGTTACAGTACATATATGGTAGCCTAGCTTACATTATAATGCACTCTATCTTCATGCATTAATATTGTATTATACAAACATCAACATAACAAACATGCATCTTTTCATTGGATCTTTAAAATGTTATGCTTTACTTCACTGTATCCAATAATATTGTATATATTCTTATATTGCTTTTGAATTATAAATTGCGATCATAGCGATCAATGTTTTGATTTGGAAATCGATTACATGGTAAGTTTATTTTGCCGTAATCAACTCGGTTCAGAGCGCTTTTCTTGCTTCTAGTTAGTGTAAATGAATCTCTAGATACTTTATTTGTATGGGGCAAGGTTATTTTTTGTTATACGAAGTGTTTTTAAGTCGAAATATAACTTAGCTATTTTTTCATTAATAGATGACGATGGCCGTTTGGGGGCATGTTTGTTTTGTGTAAAAAAAAATCAAGATTCTGTTCGCTGTTTTAACTTGATTTCATCATAATACGAGCTTTACGTATTTATCTTTTATCGACATGAAAACAGCAGTAATATGTGTTCTTTCATGCCCAGTAGTTTTGATTAAAATACTTTCTCCCCAATTTTATTTATGGTTGAGTTTCATCCATGTTGCTGACGCACGATAATTTTTAGTCATTAGTAGCTTGAACATTGTTTTCTCAGCGTCAGCTACAACTTGCAGCTTAAATTTAGCAGTATAATTCCTTGCCAATCTTTTATTGATACCAAATAAGGGTACAATATAAAAATATATCAGTCCTATTCTACTTAACGTCATTTGTAACATAACTACGGTAATTGTTTACTACCGTACTATGGCTGAAATACAAGCAAAACATCTGTTGTTATCTAATTCGGGTATAAGCAAAACAACAGTTTCTCGGTTGGATGTTTATGGCTGTACGCATTTACGCAAGAGTATAACGTTACTAACAATACTTTTATCATTCTCTTTTACTTTTTTAACTAGAAGATGGGATAAAGAGACGGAGGAAAAGAAGTTGGTCTATTGTAATTTGGTCTCTCGTGCTGCTTGATTGTATGCTGCTGCCTGCGCCCACGTGAAATTGAAATTTAAAAATATAAATATTGTTGTATCGGTATTAATTGCTTAACCCATTGCAAAGTCGAATTATCGTAAGGAAATATAATTGCTTACTTTTCAAAAGCATTGTTAAATGTTGAAAGAGAAATATCTTAAGGCAGAGATGTTGTAGAGGGCTATAATAATAATATGCATTTTGTTGATCCTAATCAAGACTGAAGAATCTGGTATATAAATCTTGGGTCTCAAAGTTTATTTTTACTTGGCTGGTCTTCACTGTCATTTTCTGAAGTAATTTTGATCAGATGGATCTGTATGCCAGTGACTGTCTTTTGTTTCTTCATTGTGTGGACATGAGAAGAAATTATTTGAAGATTTTCTTACCAAAACCAAGAATGCAACCTTTCCAAATGAATGGTAAGGTGAGCTTTTCCAAAAGTATGGCTTATGTTGTGGACTGGCTTTGTTGCAAGAGACCACAACTAGGAAGTGAAATCCATCAGCTATAACTGACACTTGTTAGTATTAATGTATTAAATCCCAAACTTGCATGGGTTTAATTAAACTCAGAAAGAACAAGATTACTGTGAGATGAATCAGGATATCAAAATAGACATATACGGAATACAATGTAGGTTCTCTTATACAGTAATTTTCCGTAGAATAATAATCATCAACTGTAGAAATCAAAGCAGTGATGTAAGGCTATAGTAAATACATTTCACAGTACAGTAGTATGACTATTGAACAAAAGTTTTATCACTTTGGGACTGACTCTTGTCATAAGAAGTATGATGGCTTGTTCTTGTCTGGTGTACAGGTGTTTCATTGTGAATTCTCATCATGTGAATTTTAATCGAATTCTTTTGAGCTGATCGATAGGGACAACTGGGACAGTAAAATGGCTTTTCTCCCGTGTGTGTTCTCAGATGGGTC